>NW_006800207.1:227867-270716 GCF_000485575.1 Poecilia formosa | reverse complement strand
AGAAGATGGATGGATGGATGGATGGATATATATATGTATGTATGTATGTATGTATGTATTAGAATTTTGCTTTTCACAAATGTTCCCGGTCAAAAACAATGCAGAAGATTTTCTTTAAGATTTAATGCTCTCCTTATTGTTCGAGGAGAAACAATAAGACAATAAGACGAGTAATCTGTTTTCTTATCTCTGACGCACACTCACGCTTTGCATCTGCTATTTCACAATTATCATATACATTAGTCAACACCTGTTTACCCAAAACTTGTTTTAATTAGGACAATCTAAGCGCCATCCTCGTGCAGAAGGAGCAGACTGTTGTGGTTCGCGCATGGATTTTACGCACAGAGGAAGCTATATTGGCAAACCCCTTTCTTAATGCCATACGTGCATTTTTGTGACACTTCACTGTGCTAAAGCGCCGTCTTATTAGTTGTTTTGCGCAAGTGCGATGCCTTTGCGCTGTTTAATCAAAATCCCAGAAGGAGAATGCGTGGGCGCTGAAAGTGTCACAGCAGAGACTGGCAGGGGGTTGCTAACCGAATTGGAGACATTTTTCTTAAGTGTTTGTCGATCAGTGCGAGACATGAGATGTGTTAAAATCCTCATAAAACATCAAACGGTCTGGGAAGCGAATTAAGCACTTAGAATAGACATGACCTGCAAATAGTGGGGACTCTGTGCGTAAACTCACACTAGAGGGAATGTTAAATGTCTTTTTTTTAAACTAACGCATCATTTTATGAGTTATGCAATGTCTTCTGTTTTCACATTCATGCAAAAGTGTTGCACTTAAATTGGAAGGGCGACTCCCCTGCAGAAAACTGTCGATAAGAAGCGTTAAAAGGGACAGCGGAGAGCTTTGATGGGATTTGCTGCCAGTGAAAGCCTGGAAACTGGAGGTCTTTTGAACGGAGTTGTCAGTCAATACCAGTGGGACCTGCACCCCCCCCCTCTCCCCTCCTCTTTGCTCACACACAGGGGCAGCTGGTTGTGAATATAAATAGACCGGTACGCTGGAGTCCCACACAGACTTTTTAAGGAACAGTTGGGGAAACAGGAAAGATGCCCGCGTCGCCAGCTGGATTTGGAAACTTCTTCTTGGAGAGGAACCTCGTAATGCCGGCTGGATATCAGATCCCGGTGCTGGGGTGTCCATCGGGTGTACAGCAGCAGCAGCAGCAGCAGCAACAACAGGCTCAGCATCTGGCAGCTATGGCAGCTGGAGTTCCCATAACATACTCAGGACTGCAGGGATACAACTTTCTCCCTTATCCACACCACAGGCACATCGCGCACATGGTGAGTTCAACTTCCATAAGACATTCTTATAAGACTTCTCGTTTTTCTTTAAATGCACAAAGAAATGTTGTTCCAATCGCAACCCATGCGTGCGCTCTGAATAAACAATTGTTGACCTGTTGCCAAGCTCATCACTTTATATATGGGAAGCAATTAGTGCAAAAAGTCAGTACTTTTTCCAACTGGTATGATGATGAAATAATGCAAAAATCAGTTGTTTTGTTGTTTTTTTAAGTTGGGATTATGTAGAATCATCAAAACCATCATAAGAAGGACATGTAATGTCGAGTAGTGGGGCTGGAATACCAGCAAAAAAGGTTATCAGATGGTAAGCTTTGTTTTTAGGAAGATTCTAGTAAAGAAATTTTATTAAAAATCACTTTCTAAAAAGTTGGGATGCTGCAAAACTCCAACCAAAACACCTAATTTAATCCAATGACTGCCACTTTAAACCCAACCTTCTGACCAGCAAATTACCATTGTTGATTTCATTGAAATACTCTTTTTATGTCATGCAGCTGGTCAGTGAAAGAATGTGGAAATAAAACAAGGAGTCATTTGGTCATTAAACTCAGGTGTTCATTATGCGATGTTAAGAAGCTATTCGGTTTATTAATAAATTTATTTTACTTTTGTTGCTATGAAGAAAATGATCAAAATAATGCCATGAGGTACAGGGTTCTGCTCAACGTGATGCTGTCCTGATAACCATTTTACATGATCATATTTCTCACTAATTGCTTAATGTACATTAGTCTGTAAGCTCGGTGTTTTGTGGAGCAGATGTGGGAAAGCAGTGGAGGAAACGTTTGATGTTTTGTTCACAAGTAACAACAGAAAAGTTAATAATCTGCTCAATTCATATAAAAATAATTACACATAAAATCTGTCTCCTGGCTCAGATACAAGCAGCTAAAATGATAAAATTAGCATTTTAGCTGCTTTATGAGGAATTCTAATAGTATGTGAACACTGGATGTATTTTTAAACCTGGTTTGTGTAAAGTCAAGTGGTCTTAAGGCGCCCATCCCAACAGGAGAAGAAATCCTGCTTTCTCTTTTTGGCTGACTCTGGTTTCTTCCATGTTCTTTAGCTTGTTCTCATGTTCCGTCTTTCTGTCTTCCAGAGCGGTGGCTTTGACCTGAAGGCCGCCTCTTCATATCATCACGCCCTCCTGGCCCGCGGTGGGGTCCTCTACCCTCCCTACCGTCTGGGAGCTGCAGAGGAGCTTGGCAGGGTTGCCAAGGTGGCGACACGTGAGAGCACCGGCGCGCTGAAGGCCTGGCTGAACGAGCACCTGAAGAACCCATACCCGACCAAGGGCGAGAAAATCATGCTGGCCATCATCACTAAGATGAGTCTGACGCAGGTCTCCACCTGGTTCGCCAATGCCAGGCGGCGCCTGAAGAAGGAGAACAGGGTCAGCTGGGCATCCAAAAGCAAATCGGATGAGGAGGACGAGGAGCAGGAGGGGGAGAGTGACGAGGAGGAAGGTCCCCTGCAGAAGTGCAACTTGGAGGAGCGAGATGATGAGGCAGAGCATCATAATGAGCAGGAAGCCGCAGATGAGCCTGAGCCGGAGCGCTCTGCAGCTGCAGAGGAGCGCTTGGAGGTGCAGGAAGCTGGATCAGAGAAGAAACCTGGAAACACCGATTCTGACCACACATCATCTGCTCCAGAAAGCAAAGAGAACATTGTCAGTCAGAAACCCAAAATCTGGTCTTTGGCAGAAACCGCCACCTCAGAGGTCTCAAAGAAACCTGTGGATGGTTTTTACCACCCTGCTGGGAAGCTGTGGGCGGACTGGGCTTCACGAAGCGGACTCTTTGTTCCAGCTTACTACACCACTCATGAAATAGTCTGAACTGATCAGAAGACAGTTAAAAAAAACAAAATTGCACTTTAAACCTTAAAACCTCACAGACTTCCTGAAGTTTGTTATGGTTTAAGAATCTGTTGGGAGACCAAAGACTAAGGATGTTTTGTCACTGTAAATAAATGTAGATGTATTTTTCCACCTGGATGATGTAAATTATATTTCCTTTGTCTAACCATAAAGAAGTATTTTGTTAAAATAAACTTTGGCTTATTCTAAAATTAAAGTGTCTTCATTTGTTCTGACAAGAAAAAGAAAATAGTTTATAAATAAAAGCATAATTTAAAATAAGTGTTTCACTGAGACATCAATATCCATTTTATTATACCTCTAGTCTGATACAAGAAACAATAGTCAGAAAATCATTAACATCTTCATTTTTCTTTGTTTTTTGTATCATAATTTATACATTAGGCATTTATGTGAATGTTTTCATCACAGGATTGTTTGAAAAAAAGTCAACAAAAAAAACATGGTTCACTTAAACCACACATTTACCACTTTTATAAACTATTTCAGAAAATTTCCTTTCATACTTTTTGCATTTTTACTCATGTTATGTAATGATTAAGTATATTTTGCACAATTAACGGTATTTAAAATCAGGAAACTGATTTAACAGTTTTACATTATTAGACTGATAAAATATATACATATATGTGCTGTTTTAATTAGAATGAATTTCCATCTGTGTATTCAAGTCAAAATTAAGTTATATATATATATATAATGTTTTTTATTTTTGGGTAAATATAGTAAAGCAATTGATGCACTGAGCCAAAATGTAGCTATGGATACAGTTTCACAATCAGCACAGGGATTCATTGAAGTTGTTCTAGAAAATGATTTAAAAAATGTTTCATGACTCTATTAAAGACACATTTTAAAGATAATCAAAATTTAGATCACATTTAAATTCCAAAAAACATTATTTTAGAATGGCCTACAGACTCTAACGGGTTCACTTTGAAGCATCAAAGTCTTCAGATCTGAACTTGAAGCAATAGAAGTTCCCACAGAAGACAAAGACTTTGAATAAGAGAGTTCTGCTGTGGTACACAGGTGTTAGGAGTAGATTCTTGATTGGACGTAGATCTGAGGGATTTGGAGACAAAATGAACATTTCAAAGTTTTTCTGATCATCAAACCATTTCTGAACCAGTTGTGGCAGTGTGGGTTAATTTACAAAAAAGAATATACCATTACCCTAAAACGGTCTGATTCAGTTCATACGTCAGTGGTCATAATGTTAAGCCGGATTGGTGTTTCCGTAACGCTTCATATAAAGCTGCAGCTCAGTCCCCGACTAATAGCAACGCACTTGCGCCACTTTGAGGATAAAAGAGGTAACTGCAAGAGAAATAACTCCCCTCACCTAAGCGCTCATATCAAATCGGAATGTATTTAGGTTGGATGGCCTCCTTGCCAATACCCTAATCTTTAGCTTCCACCAATCCTTCCCTTCAGATTTAAGTCAGGATTCTGTCTTCACTCATTCAAAAACAACTCAGAAAAACATACTTCATATTTGATTGTCTCATTTCTTTATGTTGTAATAAACATAATTTTTTGCTCTAGTTTATCTGGTGGTTTAATTTTTCCTGTTAGAATTGCAGCTAATAATGTTATCAAGACAACCAGATATCAATAAAAATAACAATACATAATTCTGCAAGTAACAATAATGGAGAATAGTTTCTTACAGGATGAGCATAGATGTATTATTTGTTAGTTCAAAACACATAATAGCTCAATCTAATTACTACTACCTACAGTTAATTTGATAAACTTATATTACACCAACAAATTTGCTGAACTGAGACTCAAAGTAGTTGTTGCCAAACTGTTTCCTTAGTTACCCCTACATTTTTAAGGTAAAATATCTCTGCTGAAACTATTTGTATCTAGTTTGGGTGAAGTACACACGTCCTCTAAAAACATGAATAAAATTTAATGCAGTTTTTACTATAATAACACAGTGCTTCAGTACGCCAAAAACATGAACAATAGCATTAATGTGTTTCATTGCAACAAGTACAACATCTAAGTACAACAACAGCAAATGATTCAACTTTATGTACATCGATTCAGGAAAATTTACAGGCACATTAGGGTCAATAAATACAGCTTTATCTTCCAGAAAGTCCGTTATGACACAACCGATTCTCCCCAGTTACATCATGAACTGAAGCCGACGGTAGAGGAGCTCGATACTTGTGATTCCTGACGGGGGAGACAGGAAATTTTTCCTTCCTCCTCCACAGAACACACAATTTTTCCGTTCTCACTTCTTCCGTGCTCCCCAGCGGAACCGAAGGACATTGCAGAAAAGCTTCTTGCGTCTTCCTGAGAAGGGATGCTTCTGTCTTCGTTTTCCACTGGAGTCTGTGGTCCAGGAAACAGGGAGGTTTCTTCATTTGGCCCGTATGTTGTTGGTCCAATAACGTCAATAGACTCCTGTGAGAGGGCGAAAGAAAATCAAATAGATGTTTAAAAAAAAAAATAGTACATTCAATCATTTACTGAATAAGAAACCTTTAAATCAACATCTGCTTAGAGCAAAAACTGTTGCTTTTATGTATTTAAAACCTCTGGTGGAAGTCTGAGCTTGAATCAAAGTTTGATTTTAATTTTAATAGCATTAAGATGTTTCGGTTTTCTTTTTGGTTAAAAATTATAGGCTATTCACAGGTTCACGCTTTAACTGGTCCAATGCTGTATGCCTAATTGTTTTCTAATTAAAGACAAAAAACAAGTACAGCTTTAATTACATATGGTTTAATTTAAAGAGACACTTTTTGTATCTAAAGGTAAAACAATTTTCTACATTGAAGCAAAAAAAAACAAAACAAAAACAAAAAAACAACAAAGCCCTAAAAAATAAAAATAAAAAGTACACCAATAGTTTTAAACAATAGCAAATTTTGCTGGACAATAAATTGTCCTAGTAATTATTGCAATAAACTGAAATATTATTATTTTGAAATAATTTTCAAGTAACATATTGACAACGGCATAATAATACAAGTATATAATCAAATAATAATCGAAGACCAACAAATTTGAATTTTGTAAAGAACTTAACACTGGAACTGGAAATGTAGTCACATTTTTGGATTTTTCAGTGTGAGATTATGCTACTGCATTAAAAATATATTATTTCATTAAGCTTTATATATCTGGAAAGAGTTTTACAGAGTTAAGGTTTAATACCTACTTTATACTGTGAGTCGCATCAATATTTGGTCAATTTATACATATGTAATTTTGGAGTTTACTGATTTATCAACAGCTTTAATATGCTTGACAATATCTCTAATGTTGCTTTATGATGCTCCTCCGATATTATAAAAGTCACTTGTTATTTTCTCTTTATATTTTATGCTGGATGTGTTATTGTTGGGTATTAGTGGTTCCCACTCTAGTTTATAAACATTATATTTAGAAAACACAAATAATATTTCCATTACTTAACGTACATCTAATTATTTTTTTAAATAAAACAGACAAAGCAGTCAGCTACCACCTAAATGTATACACATATTTATTCAAACAAGCAATTTGAAATAAAACTTATATTTACCAATTTTTTCTCCTTCTCTGGATTCGATTTACCTAGAATGAAAAGAGACAAAAAAACATTTTAAGTGTTTGATCAACACTATTAACAGCACGGTGTGAACTTTCAGAGTGAAGCTTACATTGGCAATACAGAAACACTCCAAATACACAACATGCAGCTAGAAAGATTCCCATCACAGTGACAACTATGATATGGGCCCGGCTGTTCTTTACTGTAAAAGAAGCAGACAGGAAAAAGCAACAATTAGATACTGACAGATAAAGTCATATCTAACAACGTCAGTCATCTTACTTATTTACATTTTTAATGTAGGAAGTTAAAAGGCTTGTTTTCCATTTCATAAAAGAATACGTAGAGTGGAACCCTTGTATTCGAGGGGTTTATGGACTGCAGCTGAAATTTGCAACTACATGACAAAATATACCTTAATATTTATTATCCATTAAGCCAATCAATGCAAAGGAAAATGTAAGGCACTCCTGGATTGGCTGGTTTGCAAATACAAACCATTTAACCAAGATATTTCAGCCTCCCAAGGTGCATTTTATTTTGAAAAACCCCTGAATCCTGAATGACAAACAGGCAGAGGTATTTTTTAACTTTTCGTCTGTTCCACACATAGAAGTAATCTAAATAATACACTAGTAAAACACACTGCTGCTCCCAACCTCGGGATCACATTACTAACAGGTTTACAGGCCTGTGTCAGTGAGAAAGTTTCGTTCTGAGCAACTCGACAAAATTTCTAACCACAGAGGCAACAGATAAATGTAAGGTAAGGGTGAGAAACCTCTGAGACACACAAAACTCACCACATATGGTGTCGGATCGGTTGGTTCCAGCTACTTCAGTAGTATAATCCGACGAACACCTGGAAAGAGTTTTACAGGGTTAAGATTTAATTCCTACTTGATACTGTGAGTCACATCAATATCTGGCCAATTTGTGAAATCCTAACTCTTTGTATGCACAGTGATAACTCATGAACCATGAAGTTCAGTGTATACTATTGGGATTTTATGTAATAGAATGACACAAAGTAGTAAAATATTGCTTTATATTTCAAGCTGGTTTTAGTTTTGTACTTCGACTACCACCTCTTTGCAACCCTGGCTGGATATTTAAGTTAATTGTTCTTGCTGGAAGGTGAACCTCATTCATTAGACTCAAGTCTTTACAGCTTCTAATGGGTTTTCTTCCAGGATAGACAAATATTTATTATATTTTCCCCAATTCCTTCCAAATGATAGCATTCCAACAGCATTATGCTGCCACTACCACTGTGTCTCAGTGTTGTATCATAATACAATGCAGTGAAATTGAGAATACGACGTTAAATAGTTTTTAAGTAGCCCAGCATGTTGCTTTAGGACCTTGCAGCAACATACTGTGTTGCACGAAGTCCAAATAATTCAATTTCCAAATTTCTATGCCCCATAAAATGCATTTTGTAAGTTTTAAACAGTACACAATGGCATTTTTTAAACAAATGTTTTCTTTTTCTGGTCGTGTCATACTCTTTCAATTTTTAGATGTGCAATGATCAGTGATTGGAATGCAGTTTTATAACCTGAGTGCTTAAAACTTGTCCACAAATTTATATCCACAACTTTAGAGTAAAATAAAAGAGGAACCACTTATTTATCTACTTATATTTGACACATTAGCTCAAAATTGATACTAAATGATTAAATAATTAAACTAGTGAGTGAAAAAGAGAGATCACAGTAGTCACCACAGTCAAAATTCACAACATATACATCAGTAAATGAATTTTGTGACCCTCATTGAATTAGAAAAGTATTCCAAGTGTTGTTGTCTCAATTTGTGGGCATCAGCACTTACTTTGTGTGTTCAATGCAGCGGCCATACATGGAGGTTTCATTGGAAAATGTCCCCTCCACACATGGTTGGCACACTGTGTCATCTTTTTCATTCCCTGAAAGTCAAGGGTAATTATTTTTAAAAAACTGTGCCAAGAGGAAAAGAAAACTGTTAATTGTTGTATTAAAAAATTACGTAATTTAAACATTTCTGCCGCACCTGCAGACAGAACTCCTTCTCCTGGCCCACACTGCTTGTGCGGCACGCAGGTCAAACAACTTTCACTTGAGCAGTGAAACCCTTGTTCACACTTGCAGACAGCTTTCGTCTTACTGTCATGGACTCCAATTTGCATGTTTTTATCTGAAAGAAAAAGGGCCACACTTTTAAAAGACATGTAGTGAAAGAAAATACAAATGTGTGTGAAATGTGCAAAGGTCTTACTTGGATCACAATATGGCTGGGCTTCACACCGTTTTTCAGTGGTGTGCGTCTCCTGATATTCATCCGGGCCGCATGGCTCACATGTTGGATTTTCACAGTCTTTCATCGTCATTTTTGTTCCTGCAAAACAAGTTATGGGACAGTGATTTATTTCCTTAACCACACATGAAAAAATCAACTTATTCTGACAGGGAGGATCAGCATAACCTGTTCCTACCCAATAGTGACAAACAACTCCCAACATATCCTCTGCAACTTATTTTCTAGCATCCTTGCTCCTCCAGTGCATTATTCTGACTACATTAGCACAACAATGGGACCCACATCTGCTGTTATTGAGGTACTTGTGGTATTGGCTGGATTTAGTGCAACTCCATCACTGCTAACATGCTGCACACAGAGTAAATAGTGCTAATGATATGCCAGTGCAAACATAACCCCAAAGTTTTCATACAGCAGGCTTCAAGTCTATCACAGCTATAATATTTCTTAAAATTTATCAAGGGTTTTCTGGCCATATGGTAGAGTCCTGCATGATTCTAAGCTTTTCCAGTGTGAACCCACCTAATTTAAAATAAATGTGTCATTAATATGGTCCTTGATGGCAGACTGAGGAGATAATTCAACTTTGTCAACAAGATGCATTTAACAAAAATGTAGGATACTGATCCTTTATGGTTGGAGTTTTCCATCTTTGTTTTAATTACCTCACAAAGGACAAAGAAAGAATGTTCAATGTGGGGTGAAGGTTTTTAGTATTTATGTTTTTAGTATGGCTTTGACTGCCATAAGACATGGGAACCAGATGGATGGTGGAGTAATGGATGGACCTTTTTTGTATTTTCTCTAAAGGTTGTTGTGTCATAGAACTTTGGAACCCCACACTGGACTACGCTTATCATGCAGGAGAAAAGAATACTGTCTCTTTCAGACATCTTTAAGGAGGAGTCTGAAACATTCAGAACCAAACCCCACAGGGAGGATTTGGAAATTCCCAAAGTCTGGGAAAGCGAAAGGGAAGGACTAGAGGAAAAGTAAATGAAAGCAAAAGTGAGGGCTTCTGCAGCTGGTGTAATGGCGTCATTGTGCCATCATGTCAGCAGAGCCTCTTCATATCTACTGTATTAATATCATATATGAACTCCAACCTATAGAACAACAAGGCGAGACGAAACGACGTTTCCAGACTTGTTACATACCTGGTCCACACTTCATGCAGCACTGTCCATTTTCGCCATACTGTGTTGTAGGGTCGCATAAGAGATCAGCGGCGCTCATGCCCTGCAAAGCAAAAAAAACAAACAAAAAAAAAAAACACTCTGTAATTATTAAACTCGTGTCCTCATGTGATCTCTGGCGCAGTTTCTGTTGGTAATTGACTGTAGCTTCACTTCCTCAGTCCACACGGCTAGGGCCGGGGTGGAAAGTCCCAACAATTCAACCTATTCAAAGCTCCAGGGACAGCAGCTGCAGGGTTTTTCTCTTGTTTTTCTTGCTGCCAATAACGTTATTTTACGTGTTAGGTTTCACTCACGGATCCCAGCGTCGAAAGTGAAACTAAAAGACCCTCCACCCCGCCCCTCCTCCTACAAGCGGCGCTTTCAGCGAGAATGGACACAAATCAGCCTAAATGACCAACATTAAAGTGATGCATTAGCGTTCACGTTAAATAATGATTTATAAACATCATAAAAGACTAGATCTGAAATAAAGTCGGAAAGAACGATGTTCTTCGTGCTGTCTTCGGTTTATAACCTTCCGCTTTTTCAACTACGCAATAAACGAATGAGCGTATTTATTATTATTACTCACCATAAGGACGCCGATAAGCAGCAACTGGAATCCAAACATGTTGATAAAACCAGACGGAGTCTCTCACTCTGTAGCTCCTTCAGACCAACTGTGCAGATTTGCCTGTATGCTCCTGGTGTATAGTTACTAAGAAAGGGGGAGGAGCTGAAACTGGTTTTCCACGTGATTTTTTAATTCTTGACCGTTTCCTGTAAAAGCAAAAAGCATGACGTGTTCCCCACCTCCCATCCTAGTTTACCCTCACAGTTGTTTCTCAACCAAAACATGAAAAGTTTTGGGATCATTGTGGAATATAATCCCCCCACCCCCTTCAGTATCTAACTGGCTTTATTTTGCAAATTCAAGGATAAAATAAATAATATTCACCTATCAACTGCCTCATAAAATGACTTGGATTATTCCAGTTTAATTTTAAATATTTATGCTTATATTTTAGTGGATTTTGTTCAGTTTCAGCTGCTTCACTCTGTTACTCAACATGCAACATGTCATAACACGTACCTCCTTCCTCATATTTGTTCCCTCTGTGTAATTTGTCATCAGCAAACATATTTCCAGGTGAATATTCTAAATGTCAGGGGGTATTGTGTTCTAAATATTATGAAATGCATTGCAGAAATGCTAAACCACTTGCAGTTAAATTAAAAAAAAAGAATCTTGGTTGTTTGCTTGTTTTAAACTGAATCTACGGATAACAGTAAGGAAAGTAATAGGAAAGAACTGATGGCACGATCCACATGCCATCAGTTCTCAAGAAATACAGCATGAGTTTGTTTTTGTGTCCTCAAACAATCAGTGTTGATTGTAAGAACAAAGGGATTCCCCAAAAACTTTTTATTAGGGGGATTTCCCCATCTCTAACTGCTGTGGAGGATTCCCCTGAGTTGCTCTAAATACACTTCCCTACAAACTCTGATCATTTTACCAAGCCATTTTACCAGCTCGGCTGAGAGTCTGAGTTTACCTTATTTTTCTTGTAGTGTTACGTAATGTAGTGGGAGGAAACATTTTTTTCAGGATATGGAAATTCCTAGTTCTACTCTGGCTGTATAGAAATAGACGTCATTGTACAAAAATCATGTGAGGAACAGCAACACAACCAGAAGTGTAATTTTTTAGGAGATATTACAATGTTGTTGTTTTTTTTTAAAATTACAGTAAGTGAGGAGATAAAATCCCCTTCTTTCTTTGTTTCTTTTTTTATTGTTTCTTTCTTCCTGCATTTCTGCATTTCTTTATCATTGTTTCCTGAAAATGTCTCCCAGCTTGGACAGCGTCTCTGAGGAGAGCCTCAGCTTTTACCCAAAAGATGTTTCTTATGGTAAATAAGTTTCTACTTTGCTTTTAAGCAAAGCCGTGAACAAATTAGAACTGTAAAGGGCATATGCAGCAAAAATGCAAACCATTATATTCAGTGTCTTGTACTCCTTGATCTCACTAAATACAGTGATGTGCAGAGGTGTGTAGTAAATGTTACTCAATTACATTAACTTGAGTAACTTTTTGGGGAAAATGTTTAGTTTTAGGAGCAGTTTTACCATACTTATCTTTTTCCTGCAAAGAGCATACTTTATCTGTATAACATATAGATTAATCAATAACACTTTATTTGAAGGGGGGTGAATAAGACTGTCATGACACCGTCATAAACATGACATACCACCTGTCATGAACATGAATAAGCCTTCATGAATATTTATGACTGTTGTCATAAAGCGTCAGTCGGTAAATTATGACACTTTTAATACAAAGTTGACATTATTGAAAATGTCTTTGTTATGACAACTTGACATTAACCAAGAAATCATTACTGTTTAAACTTTACCTTTAATAACAAAGTTACCTGATTTTTAAGGTATAATCAGTGATACTTTTATAACAAATTTATATCAGTAATGATTTCTTGGTTAATGTCAAGTTGTCGTAACAAAGACATTTTCAATAATGTCAACTTTGTATTAAAAGTGTCATAATTTACCGAATGACGCTTTATGACAACAGTCATAAATATTCATGAAGGCTTATTCATGTTTATGACAGGTGTTATGTCATGTTTATAAAAGTGTCATGACAGTCTTATTCAACCCCCTTCAAATAAAATGTTACCGATTAATCTAACACTATGAGCATTATTTTCATTTGAAAAATGTTTCTTCTGCCTGAATCTGTTATTTTGTAATAACGTTATTTGTATTAATTTTAGTCTTTAAAATACCAGAATTTGTACATGATTGTACATTTTTGTCTGTCTGTTGACATAATTATTAAATATTAAATCAGATAATCCAATCAGTTACTCAGTACTCGAATAGCCTTTATATAAAATACATTTTTACTCTTGAGTAATTTCTTGGACAGTTATTTTTTACTTTTACTTGAGGAAAAATATGTTGAAGTAGTGCAGCACATATGAGAGCATAGGTTTTGGATACAGTTACATTTGTGGGCTGCCTTGAGTATTCTCAGGTAGCGTCATAAAAATCTAACTTTTTTTAATCGGACTGTCATGAAAACAAAGCCAGTGGCTACTTCGCTCATAAACATTGTATCAGGACTTTTCATTTTGATGATGCTGACATTTCCGTTACCATAAATACTTGAATTCCATTTTCGCTAAGTGAAACACCTTTTCCAGTAACCAACTAGATTTTGCACTATGCACTAATTATTTTGAGAAACAAACTGGCTGTTTTTCTAATGTTAATAGTGATGTGAAAAATGCGTCATAGTGTTTGAAAAACTGAAAACATGAATAAAAGGCATTTAAATATGGCTTTATCATAACTTGCTGGCTGTAGTCCTGTGAAAAGAGGCAACTAGACCAAAAACCATCACATATTCAGGAGATTCTGATCACCTGCAATCTACTGATTTACTAGTGGAAACAATACATAAAATAATGGAAAAATTTGAAAAACAGGAAAAAGCATTTCTCTGTCTTTCAAACTCACAGAACAGCCAAAGAAAAATTTCAAAGACACATACTGGAGTTTTGTGTTTTTAAAGACTTAAATAAATGAAAAATATTTCAAAAACCAAAAAAACAATAGAGTAAAGAAATATTTGTAGCGAATACTCAACAATCCACTGGTGCATCACAAACCTCAGGAATACTTTACAATAAGAACTTGAGTTATTTGAGGTCACCAGGGTTGAAAATTCAAAGCAAAAGTTATTTTATTTCCAGGATAAAGTTTGCTTTTCTCACAAAAATAAAGATGAACCACTATGCTGTAAGCACACTGTCCACATATTACATCAGTATATGTTTCTCATCACAGCTTGATGTTACATCATCTTAGGCCTGGACATTAATATAGGCTTGTTAATAATTAGCTTAACCCTTTCAAAGAAAGCAACCCCTTCAGCTCCTTACTTTCTTGTTTTCCTCTTTCTCTGTTTATTCTGTTCTAATTAGTGTCGTATTCCTGCTTGTCTTCTTGCCGATGCCGTTTGATTTAAGTCTGCTCAAATTACAATAGGTATTGTTTTTCCTATGGCTTTATTGGAGAAAAAAAAAACAACAAAAAAACTCTACAGCCAATTCAATAATAATTGCTAATATTGTTTACACAGTTGATTTAAAGTTATGCAATAAAAACATTAAATTAGCGACAAGCAAGCAATCTTTCTCTGTTTTGACCATCACATATTTTCCTGCCAAAACAAATCACTTACTGTTAACCAGCCCACTTGCTAAGTAGGTTGACTTTATAAATAACTTCAGAGGCGGAGACAGTCTGTGATGTCACCTCTGATTGGCTCATTTTCTGTTTCAAGTCTCTGCTGCTGCAGGCTTAGTTGGTGGCAGCAGCATACTGACGTGTTGATAAATAACATCAGGAATCTTTAAGCTTAAAAGTGGGGCTGGTGGGCTGATATTATATATAATATTAGCCACACAATCTCTGTAATGTTTTTCACTGTAGCATTTCAAATCACAGACTGTTTCAGTACAATGTAACACACACTGATCAATCATACAGAGTGAGGAAAAAAAAGTACAGAATCAATAGAAAGAAATTGAAATAAATAGATAATGCCCTCCATACATTACCTGGACATTGTTCTCTTTTGGACTCTTTTTATAATTAGAGTAACTAGGCAGTATTTTTATTTTAAGGGTATTTTGGAGTAACAGCAGCTGATGGACAGATCCATCGGGACTTGCCCCAGCTGAATACAAAAGCACACCAGTGTTTAGAAATTTGTAGTGAAATGATTTTTGATCATCCAACTTCAAAATTATGTACTACTTAATAGGTCAACCGTATAAAATTCGAATGAGTAACATTGAAGTTTGTAGTTGCAAAATGACTAAATGAAATTGAGAAGTCTGAGGTGTATTAGTACTTTTTTCTGAATTTTGCAGGTGCACTATTTTAAAACAAGTATCATTCTTAAATCATGTCTAAACTATGACCCTAAATCCCAGAGGAGTTCAAAATAAAACTTATTTAGGTTTAAGATTTACATTTATTCTTAGATTTAAAGAGGAGCAGCAGAAGCAAATAAAGTGGACTAGCAGTGCTTGTAAACAACTGATGGTGTCACCCAGTAACATAGTATTTGGAATATTGTCTCTGCTGGCCAGAAATTAAGCTGTTAGCATGAATATCACAGCAGTCTTCAGAAAGAGGCCTCTTCAGATTTGTTGCAAAACTAACTGCTATTGGATATCCTTCCTATTGGACACTTGGATTATATGATTATTCTCTTCGGAATAAATAAAGTTAATTTCTACTATAATCTTTTTTTTAAGTTATGAAGTTTAATCTAAAGTAGTGTCCAGACTCCCAACTTTGTACAAAAAGGCTCATTGAGAATAGAAAGACATTGTCATGCAAGTGAAGACATGTCAGCTGAAATCTCTGCAGCTATGCACAGAAAGCCTCTGCTCTGTAGGTGTGGCTGACCAGGCAGAGCCTTTCAAAAGCAAATGAAAAAATGTAACCTGAGCTGAAAGAGGGCGGTCGCAACAAGAGAAACACAAATCAGTGCCGTTTTCCTCTCGCCTATTAAGACAGATGTCTGTCGGGTTATTGCATGACAATCAAAACAAAGCCAAGCACTGCGCCTGTGAAGCAGCACCGTGATCTGTTGCATGGACATTTGTCTGCTATGCCTGGTTTAGGATCAAAGAAGAGAGACTATGTGTCCAGACCGGACAGATCCATCGGCGACTTGCCCCAGGTAAGACTCACAGTTTACAGTGGAAGGCTGTAATGACTACAACTCTACTTACAGTAACTACCAGGTCATTTACCATGATATTAACATCTGTGTCTGTTCTTCTGCTAGTATGAACCAACATCCTGACTTTATCTTTGTTCCACAGAAGGCAGCCCTCTCACTTTCATTCACGTCACATCAGCACAGAGAACTTTGGTAGAGTTTATGGGGCTCTTTCAAGCATCTCTCACTTCCTCAATTCAACTACTTCCCTAAAATTAGTACTTTCCCACAATAGAACAGTTTATTTACTAAGAAATGTGTCACATGAGGACATTTTTGGGGACAATTCCTTGTAAACCATGTTTTTTGTCTGGTTATTCTTGTTGCATCATGATGATTTTCCACTGAATAGTGACTCAAACATGACCAAAAATGAAAAGTGCAATTTTGTGTGCTCCCATAAGTCACAATGAGCTTCTGTGTTTGCAACCTTTTGTTTACATAAAAATCGTAATTAGTCATGAAAGTTTCAAAATAATGTAGAAATCACCAAATTTTGCTCATACGCCATCCGGAAAAATATCCATATCTTGTGTTTTTAATCAAACTTCTAATCTCTGTGTATTTATTTCAGCTGAGCAATGAAATGCAGCTTAGCATCATGAACAGGGTGAAAAATGGAGAGATATCCATCGATGACGCTCTGAACCAGGCAAGGAAGGAAAGAGAGCAGCTCCTCCAGGTGGGTTTCCAGTCCGATCACAAACAGAAAGCAGATGGTTGCCATTAGAGTGCAGTAACAATGAATTAAAAGTGTCTCTTCCCTCCCTCAAGGATGAATCATATTTCAGGTTAGGTCTCAATATGCTGGAGAAAAGCAGATTACAATGACACCCAAAGAAGGGGTTAGAGAACAAACAACGCACTGAAAAGAAACTGAGCATGAGAAGCAATCACGTAAAGAGGAAAAAGTACAGGTTTTATTATTATACTGCAACTACATATGTTCATAAAAATCAGGTATTGCAATTCTTGGAAGACTAAGATATGTGCCTGGGTTACATTTGCCCTGATTGCGTTTAGGTTGCCAAAAATACCTGCAGATTTATTCATAGCTTTATTTTTAAGCTTTAGATTTTCATGATTAGCATTCAGTCACACTTCTTTGCATCTTTAGATGCAAAAGAGCATCAAAAGTTACCTTCTGAATGTCTCAGTTACAAAGTCCAAGCTAAAGAAAACTTGCTTTTGTTTATTCCAAGCTTTTAACATTGTATTTGCTAGTATGCTGCTAAGCCTGCTGAGTCAGTTTGAAAGCACGTCTTTTTCTGAACAGTTTCCTGTAACCCAACTTATTTTTACATTTGGATTAAGGAGTGCTATGTGTGTCCTAAGAGGAAACAATGAATAGTTTATACCTGCAACGTTGTCTTTTAAAAGTGACTTCTTAATTGCTGTTACAGGAACAGCCTGAGAGAAGTACAACACAGCAGTATAACTTCAGCGTTCATAAACATGGCCGCTACAGGTGGCAGAAGCGGGTTCTACAGGTGAGTTTGAGCAGCTGTTGGTCTACTTGCTGAAGGACAGCAGGCCCATTAACACTCTGAAGAGCCACATGGTTTGCAAGTTTAAGCTAAAGCATTTTGCAAAGGTTTTTCTATCTCCTGAACTTTACCACACTGTCGTTTTACGAACACAAACTGGAGCGCAGATGCATATTTTTGAAATCATAGACTAACCCAACATGACTTTTGAAAAATGTTTTACAAATAAAAATCCAAATTGAGCAAGGTGCTTTTATCACTGACCCCTATCTCAGTTGTTTTTGTTAATTACAATTTTAATTCAAAAATACTTTATTTATCCCAAAAGAAAATTAAATACTGGCATATCATCTAAGCATCCTCAAATAATTGTTAGGATGGTGATGATGTGGGCAGGGAGGACCTCCAGTAGCAGTCAGCGTTGCAGCAAATCTGCAGAAACCTCTGACTGCAGACTGTTGCTGTATTGCTGTCACTACATCCTAACAAGTCAATTTCTGGCTGGCAGAGACATTATTTCACAGTAACTTGATCTGGATACACAGTCACCCACTTGCAAGCACTGCTTATCCACCTCATTTTCTTTTGCTGCTCCTCTCTAAATCTTTGTCTGTTTTTTCCATGGGACTTTTTTCCAGTCTCATATCCACTAACTTCCAACCTTGTGTGAATCTAGATTGATTTCAAGACCAAACTGCTATGCAGTATAGAGAGAGGAATCGTCAAGCGTCAGCTGCCTTTCTCCATTGTCAAGAGCTGTGATGATGGGGATGGTTCCAGGTTCTCCATTTCTTTTAAAGGACACCACGACTATGAACTGGAGGCTACATCGCTGGAGGACAAACACAAGGTAAAAATCATCATACAAATGAATGCATTGAGACTTTTCATGCTTACAGCATTCTTTTGTCGTGTAGATGATGCAGCTTGTGAATCAGATCATTCATGGAAACATATACAGCGGTTCTGAAAGTGAGAACTCAGAATCGCAGCAGGAGCCTCAAGCATCACAGAGCCTTAAAGAAGGCGTATTGTTACTGCACAGAGGAGGACTGGCATCATTCAAATGGGTGAAGTACGAATGCATCCTTCTTATTTCAAATTTACAGTTTAAAGAACAAAATTTTATAAAAATGCAAATTTTTATAAAACAGAGAAATTTAAGAAATCTTGACCACAGACTCGTGCAGGCCCTGATGTCAACTCCCTGAATTTGAGAGACATATTTACTATCCATTCAAGAATAGTTACTATAACTGGATCTTAACTGTTTTCCCTCTTGGCTCCTTTCTCCGTTTAGTACATGAATAATGCCACAATGATATAAAATAATTCCAGTCTGCTCAACAGTCTGCAGCTGTTCTTCTAGTTAAGATGCCCTAAAGCAGAATTACCCAACTTCAGTCCTTGAGAGCTGCACCCTCCAGCTTTTTAGTGTTGTTTAGTCCTATCTGTCTGGTTTTTTAGACCAAACTGAGACAACTGGGTGCAGAAATCCCCATTATTGTGTCTCCCTTTAATTTTTTCTGCTTTGCAATTGTGTTGCCGACTATAAAAAAAAAAAAATACAATAAAACTGATCACTGAGGAGATGTTAGTGAAATCATTGTGGGTCTCTTCATTCTGAGTCTTGCCTGCTTTGAGAACAAATAAATGCTTTTTAAAGTTTATCATTAAAATATGATGCATATTCATGCTTTGTTTTGTTCTGTGCATCGACTCAATGCTTGAATGGGTTCATAGTCACCTGGTGATGTTGTTGTGTAGAGCTGTGTATCATCTGCATATAAGGTTACTTATCTTGTTTGTTATAGTCAGAGTGATAGTCATGTAAGCAGAACATATGCATTCACAAAGTGCCTCTTTTAAAAGGAGACAATAACAAAAATAGAAAAGGTTAAGACAACACAAACAGCTCTAAATTGTTTACAAGTGCTATTTTTCACTTGGATAAATTTCATTCCATTTACAAAACCAAAGTTATTCAATGATAGATTTTTTTTTAAAATTCTTCAGGGCCAAGACAGGGTCAGTTTGGCAGTTATTACATGTTGCATTAAATTTGCAACATGTAATAACTGCATGTTATTAGATCACAGCAGAGAAATATATGACTCAAACCTCACAACTACAGTGTAAAACAATGAGGATGTTAATGTGGGTTACCTACACAAACACTGTGCAGCAGTTCCGACAAGGTCATAAAACTTGTGGGTTGTATAGATTTACAACTTACAGTTAAGATGGTTGTTTCACCTTTCACCACATATTTCCCCTTTACTTTGTTTCAGGTACAAAGCTCAGCTCCACCCAGGGGAGCTGACACTCGTCTCATTCAGGCAACGAAGCAACATAGATGGCGACGTGACATCCTCAGTTCCTCTTTCCACTGTGATTCACTTATCAGACGGTGACACCAGTGTACAGAAACCATATGGCTATGACACATTTGTTCTTATCACCCACAGAAATGAGTATCAGTAAGTAAGAATGTGCTAACTCTGTTCATTTCAGTCTGACATTTTAATACCAAACTTTGAGGTTGTTTTGCACATTGCAGTTATTGTCCAGCCTGGTTTGATTTGAAGTGTAATAAATTTGATGTCTTTAGAGTTACTTATCAGAGTGTTTCAGTTAAACAGGGAAGTTGGGTGAAGTTTTATTGATCTGTTGCAGGTTTAAAGTCCCTGCACAAGAGGAAGCAGTTTCTCCTGGTGCTGTGCAGAAGGAGCGCGATGCCTGGGTCAAAGCCATCCACAAACTGTGTTCACATTGGAAAAGGAAGTCCAGATCTGAACAGATGTTTGCAGAATCAAAGAGCTTTCAACATATCAGTATACCTGAAGACGTTGACGACAGTGACACAGATCTTGAGCACAGTGGTGGATTTGCTGCTGAAGATTTTGTTCCAGAGGACGATAAAAATTCAGATTCCACATCCGGAGAAAGAGAGTGCTCATTGCCTGAGGAAGAAGGTCCGAGTTCTCCCTCAGCTGACACAAAGCCAGTCCCAAAACCCCGCATTGGCAAGGTTGCCGTTCAAGTTACTGCTGGATCAGACAATTTGAGTCCCCTCCTGTCTCCAACCTCTCCTTATGCGTCTGTCTCAAAATTACCCTTGTCCCCCCCACTCTCACCCAGCCATGCTGGCCTCATGTCCTTTCCTTCAGGCCCGGAGTCTCAAAAACCAGCCTCGCCAGATGTGAAAGAACCTCCACCCCAGTTCATCCCACCTCCACCACCTCTGCCTATTAAACAAAATACTCTTAAAAAATCCCGGACGAAGGCCTTTCACTGGGACCTCATTGGGCATGAGAAGGTAGCCATCTTTTTTACTTGACATTCTTTCACCAGAAGATACTGAATAAATAACATTTTGATATCATTATATTGCAAAATTAGATATTATCAGTTACGATTACCTCATATTTTCTTCACTACACTATTTCTTATTTATCATCACAAAGTTTCCACTCTTCCTAAACTTTCTTATCTCAGCCTGTAAGTTCTACAATTACACCTATAAAATTTGATTCTCATTAAAAAAATTTTTTTATTTGTTTTCACGCATTCATTGTAATTGTTACATAGAGTGAAATATTTCAAGCACTTATTTCTTTGAAAGTTGAAGATCGTTGCTTATACATAATGAAGAGTCAAAATTCATAATGAAAATACCAAAATAAGATCAACAGAGAGGATAATTTCAACTGACACATCAGGGTTCTGAGAAGTATGTTCATTTCTGTGCTCCCACTAATTGATCTTGCACCTTTTGCATGAATGACTGAGTCAGTGAAATGTAGCATGTGATACTGCTGAGGTGTAATGGAAGATAACTGCCTGCAGGTCATGTGCATTGCTGCATCTGGAGTCTCTCATCTTCCTCTTGACCAGCTGGACACTCTGAAATTTATCTCTGAATTTACTTGGTCACTGAACCAACTTTTGGTACCTTGGGCTGTGTGGGCTGGTAACTCAGCATCTCCATTAAGTTTGTAAGCAGCAGGAAGAAATAATTGCTCTAAAATTTAACTGGTAGACAGCTGAGTTGACTGTGGACTTCATAAAACCCAGCAGAAGACATGTCACACCAAACATAATTGACTATATAAACTTCACACTGGTCTTCAAGCATCATGGATTCTGTGCTTTTCTATTCCTCATCCTGACTCTGAGACATTGATTTCTAAATTAAATGCAAACTTTGCTTTGTAAAACTGAGCAGCTGTTCAGCTCTTTTCTCCTTAGTCCATATATAATACGTTATCTAGGATGCATTGACTCAAGCCTGAGTCTAGTCCTTAAGCTCCCCAAAATTCTTGAAAGGAATTGGAATTAGGGTTGAAAGTAGGGTTGGAAAGAGGTTTGGAATTAGAGATGGTCAGACATGTTCACAATAATTTAATTTCTCGAGACCTACGCAATTTTTCTGTATGCTCCAATCACGTAAAATGTCAAAGGTGAAGCATAAATGTTCTGTTCTGTTAGCAAAAGTAACTATTGGTGATGTTTGGGGCAACTTTCCCCCCACCAATGATTCTACAAAAGCTCTATTTATTTGCATCGGATTCCTCCCACCCCCACTGAATAAATTGACTCAAATAAATGGTGCATTTTTCAGCCTGCATTTATCCTATTAAAATGAAAGAATATTTTTAACGGACTGCTTCTTACTTTGCCAGAGGCACTAATAAATGAGCAGAGTGTATGTGTTTTGTTCCACCGGATTATAATATTTTTCTTCCAACAGATTGCAAAGACATTTTGGGTTCAGGAAAAGAGCAAGAAGCCTGAAATCAACACATCACGTTTGTACGAGCAGTTCGCTGTCAAAGATGTGGGATCGTTTGGCACAACGGACTCAAGTAGTTCGCAGCACATCATGCTCAACCAGAAGATTGCGCACAACTTCAGTGAGTAACTCCTCTCTGATTGCATTTCTGAGTTTATTTTTAATAGCATTTGCAGCAGCATGGCGAATATTAACACCTTATTAGGAAGATCAGCATTTTTCATTTCCTGTTGCTGCAAAACCAATTCTTCCGGATTAAGTCTAATAAAAAAAAAAGCTTATTTCCATGGGTAGTAATAGGCTACCTCTTCCCACCCAGTAGATGGCAGCACCACGCAAACAGTAACAATAATTCCTGCAGGAAAGCAACAGATGGCTCACAAACTTTGGAGGTGAATTGAGGAGCAGTGTGAAATAAAAACAGGTTAACTGGAAATTCTGCAAATCCTGATTTTCTCATTGAAGACTGGGACATTTTGGCTGCGAAGCGAACAGATTGTTGTTCTTTATGCTTGCCAGCAGGGGACAGTGTTGTACCAATCTTTAGGGTCATGCTTGCCCCTGAAGGAGAGCCACAGTTGATTGTAAGATATTCTATCTCGCATCTAATGGCTTTTCACTTTTGATTACCTGAGACTTGTACATTTCAAGACCTCACCCGAGGGAGAGCATTTCCAAAACTTCCCCTCAGAGGTCCTGCTTGTAGCTCAGTCCCAGCTGGTAAGACGTACAGATGTGACAGTGGCCGGCTGCTAAATGGAATCAGCGCAAATGTGCAGACTGGCAACATAATTCGAGTTCACATGTTCATAAAATATAAATAGGAGGATGTCTAAGAGACAGCAGCATGCAGAACACACTGATAGTACTCCCAGACTTGTTAACTTTTGGTTGTGTCAGGAACTGAGCGATGACAGCCTGCAGGCAACCTGGGGCCATGCATCCTTCTGCTTCCAGCTTTTTGAAAAAAATTGACATTTGATAAACAAGGGAGTAAGCCTGGCTTGATGTTCCTCTTTCCTTTGTTCCTCTTTGCATCTGCACAGAAAGTCACATCTTTGCTTTGAAGCATAACGAACCCTCGCAAAAGTTAGCTTACAGCACTGAAAATCTCAGTAAACTGGATGTGTTACAGTACTTTCAGAGTCGTTCATTTAGGAAAGCAACACATGAATACAGTAATACCACACATTGAGCTGTTAATGTTTGAAAAGCATTCTATAGTCGCAGTAAATTTAAAAATACAGAAATATTAATACATGACTAAGGTATCCTTTACATCTGAAATGAAAAGTATAATGTTATCATAGAAAGCTTAAATAGAGTAAAACAGAAATATCCTTTATTGTCCTTAAGTGGGGCAATTAAAGTGTACCAGTAGCAAAGTGACAGGCAAATGGAAGCAAACATATTTAGAAAAAGAGTAATATATCAAAACAAAAAATAAAAGCTAGAGACTGTCCAGTAGGAGCAAATTTACAACACAAGAAAATGATACTGCACACTTAATAAAAATAGCACACTCAGATTAAAAGAAGTGTGCAACTGAGTAAGATAAAAATGCTAATTTATGCAGGAAAAACATACAATTTACAAGAAATAAAAAACTGCAAGTAACAGCAGGGATGTAAACACTTATTGTGTTTGTTGGGATGAATAATTATAAATATACTGAGTGCAATAGTTGTGTGTTCTTACAAAGGATTTATAGTCCATGATTTTCCCCATTTGTTGCACCAAGTTCAATATGTTTTATTGGGATTTTGTGCTAGTAACATGATAAAACATTTAAAAAAAAAAACACTTTCATGTGGTATACATACATTTGACATTGTAGGATATAATTATTACCAGGAATTCATTTTTCCTCCTCTCTGTAAGTCCTTACAGTCTCCACATACACCGTCCCTGGTTCTGCTGCATCTTCATCTCCCAGAAACCTGGCTAAGTTTGCGCTGTTCATGCAGTTTAGGTTTCATTCTTTCACACTTTCTTTATCTGATTCCATCACACTTGGGAAACTTGAATGCAAGTTTTTCTGTTTTTGTTTTACACTTACAGAAACACCCTGGCTAACAATGTGACTCTATCTTGATCAGATAGTATTACAAGTATACAATTAATAATTAACAAAAAAATAGCGAGGTGATAATTAGTACAAGTATGTAGCGTCTCAACCCTGCTGCTCTCAAAGTGACGTTAAAAGACAACAGAGTGTGAAGATAAAGAGGTGGAAGTCTTACAGTGCCTGTGGATCAAAGCATTCTTATCTCCTGAACTGTTTCCACAAATTTTCTGATCATTATCAGAAACCTTAATGTATTTCATTGGTATTTTAAGCAACAGAGACAAAGTAGGGCATAACAAAAATGAAAAAAAAGACATTGCTTTTTTTTATTTCTCTTAAATGAATTTCTGAAAAGCTCATTTTGTACTTCCATTCTGACCTTTCATTGTAAGAACAGCTGCAACTCCTTTAAGTTGTGTTTCTACCAGCATTGCACATGTTGATGTTGCAATTAACCCATTATTCTTTAAATATCTCAGTGGTATGTAGATATGTACTTCAACTCGACTATTGTAAATCAGTGAGAGCAGTGTTCAGCAGTGCAGTGTAAGTTTTCTGTGTATCAAAAAGAGTTCAATTTTGGTCTCATCTGACCACAACACCTTTTTCTACTAATTTACTTTGTCCCCTGCATGACTTGACCAATAGTCTTGAATCTTGGCAGCTTCTCTGATTCATACTTTCATTGGCCATGTCCTAGTAGGTTTGAAGTTCCTCCATATTCTCTGTACTTCCTGTCATCGGACTGAGCCGAGCTCCATGAAGTATTTACAAATGAGATAACTTCTGAGGGCAACTGGCAGAAAGTGAAAGAGAAAAAAAGGCAAAATTGTCAAAAGGACAGAACATAATGCTCACATGCCTAAATTTGCAGCCTTTAATCACAAAAAGAAAATATAACAGGAAAAGATTTTTTGTCCTTTGTCCAAAGAATACATTCATTCAATCGTGAAATGTTCTTTTTAAAAAGAAATAGTGAATTACATATTCTCATCTCTATACTAACATTACCTAACTGAGCTCCAAGAATGAATAAGTATCGTTTTAGCACTTTTTGCCTTTGGTACAGTAAACTTACATTCTTCTCTTACGCTGTATTTAGTGTTCTGTAGGACAAAATATTTTAACCACTCTCTGGCAAGGTCTTTGATTTGACATAAAACATTATTTGGATTATTTATAATAGATCTTGCTTGAAGGAAAATACTTTTAAGTCTAAATCGGGCAGGAGTTTGAATAATTTTGAGCTTTACTGTATTGCATTAGCCTATCACATTAATTCTCTTTAAAGTTTATGACTAAAATGTGACCAAATCTAAACAAATAATCACTTCAAGAAAACATTGAATTATGGGATTTCTAAGCGGCTTGATCTCAACTGTCTTCACAGGCCAACATGAACACCAGCTGGAACAAAGTATCCAGAAAAAAAACCTACGATGATGTGCATATTAATAGCATTCAATGCTCATCAGCAGCAAAAAGCTTTTTAACACAATGTTTATGTGAATTGATTTATGAAATTACACTTAATCTCAGCTAAAAAAAAACTAAATTAAAAAATTTAAAAATACAGCAAAAAGCATCTGCTTGTTTTGTTTTGGAAGGGCGGCTCCTGCTTTGACTCGACTGAATCTTTTATAGGTTTATTATCTTAGCAGCTCATGTAGGTTAAGTCCTGATTAATAGCGGCGCTCTTGTTTGTAATTACTTTTAATTGGACTTGGAGGCAAGAAGACCTTTATACCTCAAAGCAGAATATTACCACATGTCTGTCTGTTTTGATTTTTATTCCGTTGGTCTTAGTAATGTTACATAGACGAAAATGTTCAGAGTTCTTCTTCTACCACATTAATATCCAGGTACGAAAGGTTATAAATAAGCAAAACAACTTGTGTTTGGAATTCCCCTAGCACTGCACTACTGATGATCTTCATCATCACAAACCTTGTGATCTTTTTCAAATGGAATTCATAATTAGATCTCTAAAAATACTGAAAAACTGGATTTAGACATTTTTTTGAGTGTCTAGTAATGATCAAACTGACCAAACGAACACTTGGTTTCATTTGAGAGGAAATAATAGTCTGTGCCATATTACGTTTGAAATATTGGCCACAAAAATTTACTTTTAAAGTTGTTTACTGTGTTGGAAACTTGAGTTACATTTCTTCAACCCTAGCAGTGACACTAGACTGCTTTTGTGGAATGAAGATGATGTTTTAATTGAAAATTTTAGGGTGATCCAGTGGAAAGAATGCAAATTTCTTTAAAATAGTTTTTCTTAACCAGGTGAAAGCAATATTAACAATACTGCAATGCACAAATCTGCTCAGAAAAAAAACCCCTAAACTCAGTTCTGGAAATAAGTTGGCAAAGTCGGGGGATTTTCTGTTATCAGACAATTACAAAATATGAGATTGACAGGAAAACTACCCAGCAGGGCACCAGATTACCACCAAATCTAAAATAAAACATGACAGCATCACACCCGGGTTTTACTTTGCTTAGAAGGAACTTGGAGTTTATTGAACTTAGGTATCAGAAACACGTCCAGAGGAATAACATGATGTTTTCACCAGAAGAAAATTAAAGTTTTGGATGATCTTACCAGAATCAAGATCTAAATTTTGTTTAAAAAAATCTGTGAAGTTGACTAAAGAGGGAAGTGGAAAAATCTCACAATTTGATAAATTTGGAAAACATTTGAAAAGTAAAGAAGCTAAATATTGGCAGGAAATAATGCTGAGAGATGCCTTCCAACGATGAGGTCTAAAGTTGAAATAAAATATGATTCAGCAAAGTATTAGTTTAAGGCTACAAAAACTTGTGTAACCAGGAGAAACTAAAATAACTAAAAGTTTACTCATTCTTATTCTTCAGTTGAATTGCAAAAGATTCAATTACATCACAAAAAAAACCAAAAAAAAAAAAAACCTGCATTTTAAAAAAGGGAGTCCTGACAGTTTTTCACTTAAATGACACTCATTTACGATATAAACCACAGTAGCAGCACAGCAGCCAAAAAACCCCTCATGGATCCTTTCAAAAAAGAAAGAAACTTAAAAGAAATATAGAAAGCAACACTGTTTAAAAAGTTAAGAGGCTTCTGCTCCTTTCTTTTCCCTTTATGTTTGGAAAAGCTACAATTCCTGTATTTGACTGGCTTACTAGTTATGTCTTTCTGTCTCTATATCAGTAAAATGTGTTTGGAGGGTGGCACCACCACACAGGCCAGCCAGAAACACCTACAG
Organism: Poecilia formosa; assembly: GCF_000485575.1. Taxonomy (NCBI): domain Eukaryota; kingdom Metazoa; phylum Chordata; class Actinopteri; order Cyprinodontiformes; family Poeciliidae; genus Poecilia; species Poecilia formosa. The sequence goes on along the minus strand of NW_006800207.1, from coordinate 243,036 downwards.
AGCAGATGACAGGACGTTTTTGTGTGATTTTCCTTTGGATCGCTGTACATTACATTCCAGCACTTCTGAAGGCCGTGTCTGCTTTCATCGTGTTTAATGTTTAAATCAGTCAGGTGCAATTCAAAGGCATAGACAGCATTTGGGTCTTGCTGCCTTTTGACTTTATGCATGATGATAGGGTGTAAAATAATGAGGTAAAAGGACACGACTTTCTCCTTTCAGAATAAAAACTTCCATGCTTGACAGTTTTTAAACACATTCCTTCCTTCTGCATTTCAACTGAATTGTTATCCTAGCAGCTGTGATTGACAATTACCGCTCAGACAATTAATAAAAATAATCGAAATGAAGCTGTCATGGAAGTTCAGAAAGAAATAGACTCTTGAGTGTAAATGTGACAATTTGCCAGGAGCTGATTGGTGTTTTTAAAGACCCACATATTATTTTAAAGCTGAGCCGCAGTCAGAGCATAGCTTACTAAAAAAATAAAATCCAGTTATTCTATTTATAATTGCAACAGATAAAAAAAAAATGAACCAAAAATGAAAAAAGGGTAAATATTCCCGACAATAATGATTAGATAAAATTCAATGCAGAATTGTATGACCAAAGTGCATTTATATGTAGAATGTCTGCCTGACCCATATGAACATTTACCTTGATAGTCCCTCTGCATGCAGCCTTTTTAATGGCAGGAAATGTCGCAGTCCTAATTAAAAGTACACCTGTGGCTTCCTGCCCCCAGTGGGATACCCTCTCTGTCTCTGTGCTCCAACGTACCAGGATGGTGCCCAGTTTGTCTGAGTGCCCGTCGACAAAGGGCTTAATTTGCACTTACATGTTTGCATGTGAGGGATTTTTGGCTGGGAGAGGTGGAGAGGACACACTGGACTACGAGTAGTGCAAAAAACAATTCAGGATGTTTGATGTCATTTGAAAATGGGACTTGAAAGACCCATCTTCTGGATCTTTCATGTCCCAGATAATGGGACATGCCCACGTGAGGAAACTGTTGTCTCAACTTCAATGTCAAAGACTCAGAGGTACACAGAATAAAATCATGCTAAATATTTAGCATGATTTAGCATGAGGAAGAGTCAATCAGTCATGAGAGGATTTTCAACGATGAGTTCATTTTAGGGGGATAATCTGTTTGCTTTCTACTGGAGCAAACAGTAGAAAGACAAAATAAAGAAACGGGTCCGTTTTTAGTTTGGCCAACAAGGCAAAAAATACAAAGAACCCACCGATGTACAAGTAACAACGATCGAAATAACACAAATCTTTGGCTAACTTTATTTAAGAACAAAAGAAAGTGAAAGAAGATCAGATAACGATGACATCCTCCAAACACCAGACATCATTATGCACATTTTTATGGCTTTATTAGGCCTACCAGTTACTGCAGCCTGAAAACATGCACTAAAAACTGAATATTGTTCACCTTATATGTATTTCTTGTAACAACCCTCCCACCCCCCCAAAAAAAATACTTTGTCAGCATATTTGATCTGATCCAAATTCAGCTTTAGAAACTCAAATGTTTTAACAACATGTAAGCATAATTTGGCTTTGATTGGCTTTTCACATGAAGGGTAAACCACAAAAAGCCACTGCTTGAGAAGCTGGTTGTTTCCAGTGTCCAATCAGATGAATTGAAAGCTCAGGGGAAGGAATGAGGTCTCAGACACTAAGAGAACCTTTGCATTGAATCCTGAATCATTCAGACGTTTTACCCAAAATGAAGGGGAAAAAAATCCCATACGCTTCAACTTGATAGGATGCAAATTTGTGCATTTGCCCTAGGCCTTAGGGAGAAAGTAATTAAGTAAAGGTCCTTTTGTCTTCGGAAGGCTTTTTTTTTTATTAATTTCATCGCTGGATAAGAGGACTATCTGTCAAGAGGAAAGCTTTCATGTACCATTGAGTGTGTTGATTTTTTTCTAATCTATTGTTCTTCCAGACATTTTCCTCAAAAGTTTTCCGGTGCAACCAGGGGAGCTGAAGGACAAACTGTTCATTATTAATGAGGAAGATGGAGGTCTGTCTGATGAGCACATCACCTCTCTGAGAAGGTATGACTTTGTGCTAATTTGTATTCAAACCCTAGTTTTTTGCATACAAAGCAAAAGTTGAGAGTCAAATGACATGATGTGCCCTAGTCTGAGTGTGTTTGATACTTGAGTGGGTGTAAACAAAACTAGCAGCTCAAAAACCACCCAAGTAGGTATGCTGGTGTGAGATATCCAGGATGAGGTGAAACAGGAAGAACCAGAACTAGATGGAGAACAGGAGACACAGTTCACACAGCAACCTTCACAACCTTCTAATACTAAAAATAACCTTTTATCAGAGTGGCTTACTACTAAAAGTTTTATTTCTGGTTATTTGCGGAGATGGAAACTATTGACTTGCCCCCAGGAGGAAGGCACTGAAAGGAGGTAGAACACTTCCTGGCTCTTACCTGCAGTTTTCTCCGTAGCTTGGGAAGTTTTCCTCCTGGAAGGCAAATCTAAGGTACTCTCCTGTGCTGGATTTATTTATCCTATGAAAACGTAATATATATTTTAATGCGCTCTGGCATAGGCCCGGGGAAAGAACCACTCCCAACAGGTGCTGCAATATTAATGGCCACTGCTGTTCTCCAGCAGCACGGCGGAAGACTTTCTCGTTGAGAAGATAATCCCTTTAGTTTTGGGGTCAGAACGTTCAGAAGCGACAGGAGAAGGAACTCCAAATGAGAGTTCACATTCAGTGCCAGAGAGCAGATGGCGACTCCAATCAGCGATTTGCTGCTTTATAGAAGCTGACAAAAACCATCAACCCAACTTGGTTCTGAATCATATCTCAAGGCCGTTGTAATACAGTCCAATAGCTTCCATTCAAAAGTGAAGAAGGGGTCATGTGGCTGTATAGAGGAACAACATTTTATGCTTAACATGCAAGTGTTTTCAAACTATGAGGAACAGTGTTCAGACAGTCTAAAAATGTCTAAGAGCATGGCCCCTTCCCATCATACAACTTTGTAGAACAAAAGGGAAATTCAGGAGTGCCTGACTGTCTGAAACCTGTTTGTTCTGTGGATTCAACCCTTTAAAACTCAAAGTGGATTTCACAAAATAAATAAATGCAACCAACTCCCCTGTGAAAGCAAAACCCAGCCACCAGACAAATTCTGAAAAATTCCACCAAAGTGGGTGGAGCCAAGAGACACAGAGGGGCAAGAGCAAGTGTGTGGGTGAATTAAGGAAATTTACACAAAAATATCACAATTTGCATAGAAACATGTAAAAACCTCCCTTAAGGACAGTTGATTTGAAGTGTCTTTAAGATTCCATTCATATCCAAACTGAAAAGTGTTTGTTTTTATTTCTAAGGTACGTCCCCACTGTGGAGGATGTGGAAATGTATAAATCCCACAAGGGTCCAGTTTCAGAGCTGCATGTCGTGGACCAGTACATGATGGAGGTACAGTTTACTGTTTTACAGATGTGGGGACAGAAAGGAAGTAAACATGTTTTGACTCGTGTTTTTCTCAGTAAATATCTTAGGCCACAAATCAAGTTTTGTGCAATAAACTGGAGTGACAAATTGAAGAAATATTAAACACATGACGAAAACAAGAACTGAAGGGAATGAAAATCACAGAGCTCTGTCGACATTTGGAAAGCAATCCTGCCTTCTGTCAATGAAATTGAATTAATCAGCTGATCTAGTTCTAATTGACAGTCTGCAGCAAGCTTTCTCATCAGCAAAGAATCACACAACAAACATCCATGGCTAGGAAAGAACTCTATTAAGATCTTCATAACCTTATTGTTTAAAATACACTGGCTAAAACATTGGTTACAAACATATTTCTAAACTTCTGACTGTTCCAGTGAACCTTTTTTGACCACAATATGGAAGAAGAAACAATATCATTTCATGACAAACCAGGTCACAACAAGGTGATCGTCACAATATTTCTGACTAAGGAGCAAAACACTGATCAGAAAAAGATACTTGAAAAGAAACCTGAAAGTAGCAGGTGCAGATGTTTCAAATAAACAAACACAAAGTAATGTGCTGGATGCCATAACTTCTGTTTGTACTCATTTCAAAAGACTCCACCGATGAAGTTTGTTCAAGGTTTTATTTATTTTGATCAATCTATAAAAATCTGAGTGCACAGAAGAGGCAACATGTATCCTCATGGTTCAAACACCTTCATGATACAAGCAAACATATAAACGTTAATGTTAAACAAACCATGAAAGTTTTCTATATGGTAGGAATCTGCGGTTATGTTTGATGTGTTTCATTGATCCATTTCAATTCCCTTTATTCCACCAGATGAATTAATGGACACGTGTTAGCATGTCTTCATTTTTGCTTTATCTGAAGGTATGCTGACATTGCAAGTGGTTTTCTGTCAAATTTACATATTGAGGAAAAATGTTAATGTGATCATCACCTGTAACATCCATTTATTTCCATTCATATTGAATAAAGATGCAAACTTGACACAGAAACTTGAAAAAGTTAATTCCCAAAACTTTCTTATTGTAACACAGCAGATCTAATCAGGATGCCACCGTTCTGCCTTACTGAGCATTATGATTGCTATAATTAAGGCAGCAAGTACCTTTCATGTGCAGGAGCTTCTTCATGTGCTGCTCCTGCACATGAAGCGTTTTCTGTGCAAACGCTTTTTGAATCTATTCACCTGCCTCCTCATTCACACAGTGGGTGTTATGACAAGCTCCATTTGGTAATCACCTTCCAGGAAAACAGATCATCTGGACTGCTTGTGGAAGATTAGCGGAAAGACAGCAGATGATAAAGCTGCCAAGAAATATCTGACACCTGACATAAGGGCTGTCAAATGCAGAAAACAGGTTTAGTCCTCATGGAGATCTGTTCCGACTCCAATCTATGTATCTGGGTACATACAGTTTAGTTCTTATGGTTTGTAAACGGCTTTTATTTGTTAGTTCCATGCCGGAAAAACATTTTTAAAAGAAGTAGGGCAGCAATTGCAACAATAGAGGGAAGTGATGAAGTCAGAAATTGCCTTAAAATGGAGAACTTTGAAACGGCTTGTTTGAATTTGTGTCAAAGTTTATTGGGAACAGGTCAGTTCTGTACCTGTCCCTTTCTACGCTATTACCTGTCCTTTGTAATGTGTGCAGTTTGGAGGTTTAAGTTTCTGTCTTAGAAAAGTGCATAATTACATCTCAAAAAGGAGATGACACCTGAAATCAGGAGAAGTTGTTGTAAAACCTCTCATGAAATTGTCTGCCTTAATGTTCACTTTTTAATAAGAACATCAAAAATCTAAGAAGAGTGGCTAAAAACAGTTCAGTTCTGTTTTTGTTGACAGCCTGGAAATCCCCTGCTTATCTTCTTTCGACAACAATAAACACAGAATTTGCTTTTGTACCAAATCATGACCACAACCTGATAAATATCTGTTTACAACAACACCTCTCGAAGGTATTCATACATCATTTTATTATGAAACAACCACAAACTTCAGTGTGTTCTACTGGGATTTATATGACAAAATATCACATAATATATTCTTGTTTGCACAGTTGTACACCAATGAACTCTGTTTACTAATAAAGTGACTTCTGAAGGCACCAGATTGAAATGAGGGGTATCATAGTGAAGGGATCTACAAAAGGGGGATGCAAACACCAAACGTTGTTTATTTTCTACAATTAAGCATTACTTTGTGTTGGTCAATCACATAAAATCACAACTAAAACACATTATCAGTCAGTCTTCTAAATCTTCTAAATCGCATTGAGTAGAAGAGATTCATGTCATCCTGTGAACAACTACAAAATTTCACATTAAATTAATTGAGTAATAAAAGAAACTAAGTAAATCACGTTTAATTGCTGTTGACATTTATAATATGACAAACGTATGACAAATTAAGTTGTTTCTAAATGTGTGGGTTTGTTTTATAAATTGCAAATGTAATTAAATACACTAAAATTAAAAGTGGAGTTTGTTTCAAACATGCAGATCTGTTCTCTTTGCTAACTAAGTTGCAAGTAGAACTTCAAAAGAAAAAGCAATTCTTTCGTCTGTGCAACATATTTGGTATGTAAAGAACAAACATGTCACAGTTTTAGGCCTAACATTAAATCTTTACAAAATATTCAATGTTAGGGTACGTCCCCATTCAAACTCCACTTTGCACACATCGCAAATGACTGGTTATCTTTATAAAAGATTTAATTTCAATGAAGGAAATCTTTGTGATTTATATTGTACTGGATCATAAAATCTGGCAGATGGAATGTTTCCACAGTCTGATTGAAGGAGTATGTTTGCTTTGACTATCTGCTAAATAAAAACATATTATTTTTGGGGGGCTTTCACCACAGAGTATGAAAAATAATGCAAGGAAACTTTTTCCTCTTTTCTAGCTCAAATGCATCCTCATCCAGCAGAGAAATAACCTGCAGAGTTTGTAAATTGTAAATTAAGTGTATAATAATTAACAACTTTGTGCTGTTATAACTGAATCTGACAAAAACAAGAACTCAGACAAAGTTAAACACCTGAAGGTGTGATTTGCCGACAGAATGTTTCTCATGTGTGAAAATGTTTCCATTCTGCAGATGTTTAAATACCTAGCAGCTATCTTTACAGATATGGTGAGAAGAAATTACACCTTATTTGAATTAAAAGGTTTAACATATCATGAAGTGATAAACATCTGGTCCTAAGCAAAAAAAATAAATAAATAAATAAAATAAAAAAATATATATATATATTTCTCTTTATTGAAATCCCACTGGTTGTCCCATTGTCCAGTCAAAGTCCAAATGACCCAGTCAAAGTAGATTCTTCTTTTTCTACTATAGATGTAGATTTGCTGCTGAATGCAGGATTATTCACCCATTTTGAATTGAGGTTCTGCTGTTGGAAATATGGACTCAAATTTGAGTGCAGAATACTTAATAAATAGATAATTACTTGCTTGACTTAATGGCTGAAAGATGTATAGGTTCACTGACTACAAAATAAACCCAAATCATCACTCCTCCCCTACCGTGCTTGACAAAAATGGTGCTGTTTATTGTGAGCCAACATCAATATACAGCATGGACAAATCAGCAGTCCATCACAGGGCTGCACAAAGATGGAGGTTAAATGTAAATAACGAAAAACTCACACTGATGCATACAACTCAATTATTTTAAAAGGTTGCCATTTGTTTTTTCTGACTGCACGTTGTTCAAATCAGGAATATTAAATGTTTTTTGAAAGCATAGCATGAGCAAGATAATGCTGCTTCTGCATGTGGAGGAATTCACACTTTAATATAGCTGCAGAAAAAAAAAATCCAGATGATTACATGGTTGGGATTTCCAGCTCTAATCCTAATGTCTTTCCGTAAGTATCTGTCAGACAAACTGCCCTTTGGCTTTGGGGAGATGATATGTGAGCATCAACCAGACGGTCTGACAATGTGGAGTGATTTATTAGAGGTTAGCTCAGACATAAAGGTCAAGCAGGCGGCCCAGCCAATCGTTTCAAAGTGTCAAGCTTTCAGTTTGTCTGTTAAATCAGCCTGTCAACAGACCTGCTGCACAGCAGCAATGGGCTGAAAAAACATGTGTAAATTGCTTCAGCAGCTGTTTTAGATCTGTTGGAATAATCACATGGAAATGGGTTGTCTGATGGTATGATAATTGGACTCTCTCTCCATGCACTCATTAGCCTTGCGTGTTTTCTCTGCTGCAGATGTGCAACATCTCCTACCTGAGCACGCAACTCGACCTGCTTCTGACGCTGAGAGAGCTCCCGATCAGCATGAAAGACCTGCAGCCCGTGAGTTCACTTCATCATCCAGAGTCAAATCTTTGACTACTGTAAATCCCGTTTACTCATTCCTTGACAACTAATTCAGGTAGTGTTTAAAACATCCTATTGCATGCTGTCAGGAGGCTGATTTCTACTATATAAACAAATAAATATGCTGGTATGCGTCGATTTGTGGCATGAATTCTGGAGTAGATATAGAAATTTATTATTTTATATGCTTGTTGAAGAACAAAAACATAAAGCCAAGAGTATTTTAAAGATAAAAAAAAAAAAATCAGTTAATTTACATTTTCAATAATTTGTTGAAAGTAATCCATCACAAGATATTAGAATATTGTCAGAAAGTTAAATTATTTCAATAATTCAATAAAAAAATTGAATAAATGACATAGACTTATTACATACACAATTATGGATTTCAGGTGTTGTGAATTTTGATGATTGCATTTCCAGCTAATAAAAATCCAGAATTCAGATTCTTAAAGAATGTGAACATTTGACATGTAGTTGGAAGATGAAGGATTTCTAAAACTTATTCACATGTCACTTGTGTTTCTTGTTTAATGGAAACATTTCAATTGTGAACTTCACACTGAACCTCAAACAGCTTTGACTGTGATCGGTGATAAATATCATGTCTTTCTTGTTTATTGCTTGCTGAGAAGAACACAGTCAAACATGTTTTGTTTAAATTGCACACCTTAATGTCATTGTTGTTATGGCAGAACATGTTGAATTGAGGAATATTTAAGCTTTGGTATTTTTTAGTACTGATTAGCAATAATTAATAGTGCAGCATTGACAAGTTATGTCAGATATTAGCATATATATGTCAGTTTCATCATCTATCAAAAGCCAGTCTGATGGGTCATTTGTTTCCTTCAAATTAAATTATTTCTCACAAATGGAAAAAAGCAAACTGCTCTATAGTTCTCATTATCAAGATTTAATTCAGCCTCAATCAATGATAATTACACTTCAATTAAAATGGAAAAAAACAACCAGACCTTCTAATCAAGATAATCAAGACTTAAATGTAATTTTAATCAAGTTAATGTTGATTTAACAATAGTTTATTTCAGTAGGAAATAAATAAAGATGCATTCAGTCAGATTTGATTCCCCCCTTTACAGTTTACTTCATACCTTCCTCTTATTTTCCAGATCTTTGTTTTATTAAGCTACCAATAGTCATTACTGAAACAAAATCTATGACAAGAAAGAAACATCTGAAATGATGCATTCAGAATAAGTTAGCTGGGGAAGTATTAACATTTGAGAATAGATTTAGAAATCTTACCCATTCATAAAAACAAACATGTTTTCATGAGCTAGATTCCTCTTTCTGTTTGGTTCTTTCCTGCAACAGCAGTTTCTAAGGACACCTGACCCCTTAAAATGTTTGGCAGATGGCTAAAAATGAGGAGCTACTGGTGAAACGGGACTCAGCTTTAAGGGTAAAATAAGCAGGAGATGCTTTAGATTCTGATCTGCACAGCAGCTGTAGGTGAAAATTAAACCGTCTTCCTCCTCAGCAAACACACACACACACACACACACACACACACACACACAAAGCTCATTTATTCCCTAATGCAAACCTTAATTATGACTTTATAAATGGATACAAGTAAAAAAAAAAACAGAACATCTGTGGAGGAGTTGAAATTATTACATGAAAGCTTTTCTTCTAACTTTGACTTTTATGTCTGAAGGGGTCATTTAAGTGTATGTTTTTGTTCTGTTCGCTGGTTAATAGTCTTGAAAATAGAAAGGTATGAGGGGCACTTTCAGACACTTCTGTGATCAAAAAGAAAAGATAGATCTTAATCAAATCAGGCTCAATTGTTCTGTGGTTGGAGGAAAAGTGCTTTCAACTCAATAAAAACCCACTCTGGAGTTTTAACTGTGGGAAATGTGGAGACTTTCATTTTTGTCTGCAAACTTCTGCTCCCTAGTCAAGTAAAGACTTAAATTAATCCAGGTGGAGTGAAATAAACAGTTACAATTTCTTTATATTCTTTAAAACAAAAATCTTTTAGCCCTGTTCAATAGGAGTATAGAAACATTCCTAGTTTATCATTAGTCAAAGTAATCTTTAACATTCTCATAGTGGGTTGTTGTTATTGGCATTGGGGTCCGCAGGCTGTGAAGATATTGCAGTCACACAAAAATACCTCCCAGCTCCTGCGTTTTTATTTTTTTTTATTTGACTCTCAAAAGCTTTTGTTTCTTTCTGCTCTGCTGATTCAGTCCTAATCTCCTGTCTGCTAACCACCTGAAAATGAAGAGAAACAGCGGATGAGAGTGATGGCACTGTGATCCATTCACTGCAATACTAATTTTTCTTTGTCTTACACACAGAGACAAACATATTGTGTGCCGGGAAGATGACTCGAGAAGAAAGATTAGGAATTTCATTAAGTTTCAATTTACTCCTGGCTCCTTGCTCCTGTTGTTGTTTTCTCTCTCCTCCCTCGGATTTATTTGAGAAAGGTCACTCAATCTTAAGTATGGGATTTGCATGCATGTGCTTTGGGGAAAAATAACCCTGATCCTTAATCTTCGGTATTTCCCTGTATGTTGTGCTCAAAGTTTAGTGTCCTATTAGCTGCAAAATATTCTAAATCCCTGAATCCTCATGGACTGACGTCCATAAGCCTGAACACTAAGATGATTTACATGACACCTGTCAGAGAGAGAACAGAGTCGCCAACCAGGGGAATGCTTCTCACCTGGGATGGTTTTTTTCCCTTGTTTCCACGATGACAGGTTTTAGTCTGCATTGTGACCCAACTCCTTCTTTAAACCATTTGATGTGCCCAGTTTGATGCCAAATGTATTAGAAAATGTCAAAGGCACACAGCTTAAGCTGATGATGCGGCAGACAGTAAGGTGGCACCTGAAGCTGTGATGCACGGCACGGCAAAACCAAGTGCAACATTTTCAGGACCCGAATGGAGAAATGCATTCAGAGCCACAGGAAAGAGCAAAGCTTGAGCATCTATATTTGCTTTAATGTAGTAGTAAAATCACAGATTCAAATTAAGCAGTTCATTTACAATAAGTATTAATATTTATGTGAATTTAAAGCAACATGGAGCAGTACTGATGCTGCTTTTTACCCATTGAAAGAAAATGCTATATAGAAAAGATGAGCATCTTGATCTCTCTCTCTCAAAAAAATAAAATGTAAAAGCAGTTGCCATAAAATTTTTTTCTTTACATTTTATTAAAAATGACTCATCAAAAATGATTTAATTCCCTCCCTGATAATCAATGGAAATATTATTTTTGACATTACAGCAGCCAAACTCTTTGTATTCCTACCAACTTATGTTTTTTTAAAATGTTTCCACCAACATTTTGATGAGCTATAATTGGCGATGAGGTCCATGTCTCTGGGATGGGACGGCCTCTTTGCCATTACCCTAAGCTTTAACTCCCAACACTGATTCTCTATCAGGATTTTTAAGTCAAAGAGTACTTTAAATCAAAATCTATTGAAATAAATAAATAAATAAATAAATAAATAAATAAATAAATAGGAGTTTAACTTCAATTGTGATACATTTCAATAAAATTATTATAAATGAACTTTTTGTAACCAGTGTTTTATCCCTTCTCCATATGTGAGAATTAGAAGGAATGCTAGCTTTTTTCAACACTTGTCTTTAAATTAATAACAGCATGATTAAGCTTCAATAAAATAGAAAAGAAAACAAAACCATGTGTTCCACTATTTCCTCTATTTGATACACTTTGACCTCCATACACCTTTGGAAGGTTCAATAAAAACAGCATTAGTGATTTTGCGCTGATCTGATTGTTGCTGAAGCACAGTGGTTTTCCACAGATGGTCGAGTTCGGAGCCAATTTATACGATGTAGCTGGATATCTGCTTTCTCCTCAGTTTAATTGAGACTGTCCCAATTGTAGGCGCAGGGAGGTTACTCTTAAAATAGAAACATATGGCACGATTGTTGCTGGCTGGCATGGGCCTGAGTTGGGGAAAAAAAAAAAAAGTTTATTGAGTGGCGTAATTCCCACAACACCAACTCCCCTTTTCCTCTAATACACCGTTGGCAAAACCTAAAATCCCACTTTGATTTCTCTCCAGCATGATTTCTATCCATATTCAACAGGATCTGTTCAGAGATGGTTAAACATGGAAATCGTGTGATATTCTGGGGGGATATTTGTACTTGACACAAATGCATACCAAATAATAATCTTTCCCAACAACAAGAAGCTGATTATTCATTTTATGAGGTCAGTTGAGGTGCTGTGATAAGGCTGTTTATGCTTGTAGTGTAAAGATTTTTTGTTAACGACATTTTAAAAAAAAAACAACTCGTTTTTGGTTAAGAAGTTTTGGTGCTAAGTAAACGTGGTTTTGCAACAGAATTTGTAATAGAAACAAAACTACTGTAGCGTCTATAAAGCCTGATGCTGCTCCTATGTCTCAATGCTGTTCTGTGACTAAATGAACGAGTGAGACTTAGGAGCTTGAATTACAGACAAATGACTTTAGTCTGTGCTCCTTGTGTTTTTCTTGCAGCTGATTAACCAGAAGATCAGAATGTGCAAGCAGCTGTACAACTCCAGGTCATTTGTTTTCGTGCTGGAGTACCTCCTCGCTATAGGCAATTACCTGAACGAGAACGCCGGAAAGGAAAAGGCCAAGGGATTCCGCCTCTCGTCCTTGACCAAAGTACGATTCCAACACTCTTGTCTGACCTTTGATTGAGGTTCGCCTCTGCCTAATAACTCTGCTCATTGACATACACAGCCTGGTCCCTGAGCATCTTGCCATTTTCTCTTGGCCAGGTAGGTTCAATCAGGACTGTGACTGTGTCACTGCCTGGTTTCACTAGAGAAATCAAACTTGGCACAAAATGAGGACATGAGTGGCTTGGTGCATAAGATCATACAGCCGAGCCTGTGGATCTTTACATCAAGTAAAAGTGAATTTACTTGGTCTGGTTAGGGGTAAAAATTTCATGGTTTTTACATCATGGTTTCACATTTTCACCAAGAAACCTTTGCCTGGTATTCTTACTTCCTGGAGTTATCAAAGTATGTGGATAAATGTTTCTGAAACTTAAAAAAAAAACATTACAAAAAGAAAAAAAATCTGATCTTTAACCAGTATAACAATTTGAAGAGACACCTAGAGCTCCACTACTGTTGCTCTGAAAACCTTTTTATCTTGTTTTCAAAACATCTTGAGTTTTAAACAATTTTAAAGTTTAATATGAAAATTAAAAGGTCAAAAGAGATCAAATGTTTCGATCTTTAAGAAAAAAAAGTCAAAAGCACCCAAAATATGTTAAGAACAAATGGTAAGTTTCAAAAGCAAGAATATTTTTTTTCTTTCAAACCAACACAGCATCCATTCTTAGCATGAAGAACTCAAAGACCCATCCCATCTCAAAAACACATCATGACGATCCTGTAGACTTTTAAGACAATATTCTAAAAATTGATGAGACAAAAGTTAAACTTTTTGGAAGGTGTGCAACGTGTTAGCTCCAGAATAAAACTAAAACAGGATTTCAAAATAACAATAAGCAGACAGCGAAACATGATGATGGTAATGTGATGATCTGGGACTGCCTGCTGCTTCAGAATAATATCCTGAAGAAGAACGTGGCCATAGGCTTATACAAAATCCACTTCTGATTGGCTATAGAGGAAAATAATGTGTAGATTTTGGAGTGGCCTAGTCAAAGTTCAGAGAGTTATCCACCTGTGGTGTCTTGGAATGATCTTAAACTGGCTGCTCATGAAAAGAGCAGCCATGAATTAAAACAAGTCTACAAAGAGATGGGAAAATGACAATCATTGTTAGTTATGCTTAATGACATTTTTCAGTGCTCATTAGTTTTACGGGTCAAATAGTTTTTCACAGAGGACTTGGTTGTTTTGGGTAGACCTTTTATTTTGACAGCTAAAATTACTACTTAAAAACGACATTTTATATTCAATCAGGTCAAATAGCTTTTCAACACGCTGCAAACATGTAAAAACTACTGAATGTGACAAGCACAATTTTTTTATTGTGTGTTTTTGAAGTGTGTTTTTTTAGCTGAATGTGTATTTCAACAAGACATATTATGATGTGGTTTTGGTGGCTAAGCCGTCTTATTACTGCAGAATTAGAGCCAAACATCAACTGATATGCTTTCAGCTCTTAAGCTTGAAGTCTTTTCTTGCCGTTTGAAGATGTTGTACTTCTTAACTGAAAGGATACATTTAAGGTTGATTTAGTTAATTTCTGCACTTTTTTTTTCTCTCTATGACAACGTGATGCCGGTTGTCTTTTTATTTAATTCCTCTGCATTTAACTTGGTCTACTGTTTGGAGTCTGACTCTGCTGGGGGAGTTTGAGGACCAGGGTTCTGGGCACAGAAGTAAAGCGTCCTCGGCTGCGTTTAATAAAGCAGAGACCTTGTGTTGCCTCAGAGGTGTTTCCAGGTCTAATTGAGAAGAGTAAACTGTTGCTGCTAAAGACAGACTCTCTTCAAATTAATGACCAGCCGCTTTCAAGAAAATGCATCGAGGTTATCTCAGATCTTTTTTTTTTCTTGTGAGCATCAATACTTGGTGCAGGTCTTGCATATGTAGCCCTCAGAGGCCTAAGCTGGTAAACAACATAACCTAGAAAGAAAAAAAGGACAAAGTTTGTTAAAGGATAAGGGAGCTACCTCAGGAATTTCAATTATGTGCCGAACATGGCTGAATTTGCATCACCATTATTATTTTATCAGACTTACAACCATTAATTAAAAAAAGTGTAGAATTTCACAATCTATCATCTTTTTGTTTATTTATTATATGATTCACATCAAATTTGGTTCTTATTTATCAATATTAGGACACTATGGCATCTGTTTTGTTTTGTACCTCCACACTTACTGGCAAATATATGTATAAAATGTTCTTTCATGACAAAAGCATAATTTCACACATTTTTTACAAACCTTCAAGTATGAAGGTTATGAGTATTCACGTATTCATAATTCACGTTGCTTTAAACTTCTACATTTCTTCTTTGACTCGATGCGATGAGCAGCAGTTTAGGAAATGAACTGTTCTTCAGTAGACATTTTAGGATTTTTTTGAAGATCAACTTGCATTTGCCTTTCTGGAATGGCATGTTCTCTTGTTTTCCCATTTTAAATTGTAATTAAGAAAAATTAGCCTTTTTTTTTACATCACATTAATACACCAGGGAAACATCCATCCATCCATCCATCCATCCATCCATCCATCCATCCATCCATCCATCCATCCATCCATCCATCCATCCATCCATCCATCCATCCATCCAT
>NW_006800207.1:115718-227857 GCF_000485575.1 Poecilia formosa | reverse complement strand
TCCATCCATCCATCCATCCATCCATCCATCCATCCATTTTCTTTACACCCTTGTCCCTTATTGGGGTCGGGAGGGGTGCTGCTGCCAACTCCCCAGGGAAACATGAACTCATTAATTACTAAGTAAAAGTTCTGAAACACTAATCAAATGAAAGAAAAGTTTAAATAAAGAAAGATAATTACAGGCACATTCTTAGATAGAAGTTATTAAAGTTCTCTAATGTTGGATTTCTTCCATACTAAATAAATGCACTCAAAAAAGTTGATTTTTTCTTTTCAGTGTGATCACAATATAACCCAAATTTAAGTGCTGCATGTGTTTATATGGGCACCTTGTGTCTCACCATCTACTTCAAATCCAGTCTTATATCTTAAAGCATTTTATGTCAACATAGTTCTCAAAACAACACAACAGTCTTAGAAAAATAGAATGATGTTAAACACATTAGCAAATCTACAAAGAAATCAGCATTTTGCCTTGTAGTATTTTCCACTGATTGATAATTATGCAAAGACCAACAACATCATATATATATATCCCAGCTTCTGATGGGGAATTTATTTAATTATTCCACAGATGAATATTGCATTGGTTATACTTGTATCTATATTTAAATATATTTTTGAATGAATAATTTAACAGCTACTTTTTAACTTTCTGTGGTGGGTTAAAGTACAAGATTGCCCTCTAATCAAATATTTGCTTTTAAGTGTTTGAAAATGCAGTGGGATGTGCCCATCTTTGTCAATACACTGTAAATGCACACACGAAAATAATAATAATTTCTGCAAATTATTACAGAAACAAAAAAGGAATAAAAGCCTTCAGTCAGCCGGTATGTTTTCCAACCTTCAGTCTGCCTTTTCTTTATCTCCAGCTTTCCCAGCTGCGTGGGAGGGACAAGAATTTCACCTTGCTCCATGCCCTTCTGGAGCAGATCATGTTGCAGGAACCGGGCCTGGCCACTTTTACCCAGGACTTGGCAGAATTTGAAACTGTCCCTGGAGGTATTCGCTTGTCAAGATTTGATCAAAACAGCAGCAGAAAAAAAAAATCTGTGGGGTGCTTTTGAGTTAAGGGCTGTTAAATGAAACGTACATTTATATTTAATACCACTGTTGGTGTTTTTCTGCCCCTCTCCTTTGGAAAGCTTCCATCAAAGGCTTGACCGCAGAAGTGGATGGTGAGTAGATCACATTTTACTACAATATCCAAAGACTGGTTTTCACTATGCTGAAACTGCTGTAGGTGGAGTTGTGAGAAAGCATTACATCTTCATTGTATTTCAGTATATTTTGTCAAAACATTATGATGTTTTTCCATAAGGTCTGAGCTGAGGATGTTATGTTTTTGCAGTGCTGAAGAACGAAGTGCAGAAAGTACTTCATTACAGAAAAACCATCAGGAAGAGAAACATTGCAGCTCATCACCCAAACTTCACTAAAGATCTTAAGGTAAAGTAGAAATGTCTTGTCATTTCTAGTTCCCTCTACAGTCAATAGGAAAATACTTCCATTAATGAAAAAATAAAATAAAATAAAATAGCGGGCTGTGTTAATAGCATAAATACTACAGGAAATATAGCAGGCCTCCATAATCTGAACTATAGCGGCATCATTTAGCTGTTGAATGAAAGTGGCCTGAGATTAGAGCCTTGAGGAACCTCTCGTGATTTTTGTTTGATCAGAATTATTACACATGTAATTACACATGTAATTACACTGTATATTATAAAGAGACAAAATATAAAAGTAAGAATCACATAACAGCATAAGACTGAAACAAAAACTTACACCCAAGGCCTGATACACCAGCTGCTGCAAAGTTTTATTTTAAGTAACATTCAAAGTCCCTTTTTTTATTTACCATGGTTGCATTTGTATTTATTGTCTTGATATTAATATCAACACTGTGCATTCTTCTCATTTTGGTAAATCATAATCTCTTAGAGCTACGCAATACATTACATTTCACTCATCTTTGCAATATCAATATTTACAGTATCTCAATTCCCAAGAACTGTTTTGGTGCAGGATCTGTTAGGCCGTTTTACATGTATAAGCATCTCAATATTTTGCAGCTCTATGTTTGTCCACACATTATGCAGCCTCACCGACATCCTCTAAAATCGACAGGTACCAAGAAATTATAGATTATTATGATTTATTCAGGAAACAAGGACAAACTGCATAGCAATTCAAATAATGGATTTCAGTCTACAAGACATTCATGTATTCATTCTTTGGGGGTGAACACAAGTTGAATTTCGTCACCAGCACAAGTTTGTATGGCTAAGAAAGGGGATAGGGAAGATTCCTGGTGAAACTTTAAAACTCCTTTGAATAATTTCTGCAGAGAGACAAAAACAAACTTGAGTATTACGGGCTGCTTCAGTCATGTGGCAGCAGACTAGACCTGCTGTCAGAAACTATACATCAGAAAAAACAAACATCTAATTCTGTTTCTATGTATTTTTGTGCTGAGCAGGCAGCTTTGGCAATGCATCATAAGATGATGTTGATTTACATCTTTCTGACCTGCATCATATCTCTTATTCTGTAGGAGGTTATATTTTTCTTTCAGGCATAATTTGCAGGAATTTATTTTCTACTGTGTTAAATGCAAATAAATGGCTATGTGATGCTAATAGCTTCGCCCTTTTATATTATGAGAATATTTAGACATTTTCAAAAATGGGCAAAACAAATGTCAGAGTAGATGGTTATTTGAATGTAAAGTTGGAGAATATAAATACATTTAAGTTCCTTTACTCAATGTAATGCACTGTGCTGGAGTTATTCCCACTTTTTCACTTAATCTTTAAAAAGAGCAAATATATAGTTTTTGTAGTTCTTGACTTTCTATGCTAACATCTTTAAATCACTGAAT
This sequence comes from Poecilia formosa, assembly GCF_000485575.1. Lineage (NCBI taxonomy): Eukaryota > Metazoa > Chordata > Actinopteri > Cyprinodontiformes > Poeciliidae > Poecilia > Poecilia formosa. The sequence goes on along the minus strand of NW_006800207.1, from coordinate 224,968 downwards.
TTTTATTAGATTTTCAATTTTGCTAATTTTTTTTAATCACATCAGCTTTACAATGAATAGAGGTGTGTGTGGTTTGCTCACAAACTCCTTGTGCTCTCCTCCGTATCGCAGATGGCAATAGAGAAGTACAACCTGCAACTCGAGTCGCTGACGAAGACTTGTGAGGAGATGAAGAAACTCTACTCTGTCATACTGGTAATCCCTGAGTTATTATTTCAATCTCTCTTTTGTACAGCTCCAAGGATGGATGCCCCCGCCGCCCCCCGTCCTGGTAGTTTCTAGATTGCTGTCTTCAATTATTTGTCACCTCATCTCCCCCGATGCTACGCTGTCACAGCTACATATATTTCAAAGAGGGGGAAGGTTACATCTGTAGCACCAGGTGTTCATAATGCATATTATATGGTGTTTATTGTAACTGCATTTGTGTAACGTTAAATCTACAGTACCTTGCAAAAGTGTTCATGCCCCTTGGTCTTTTTCACATTTTGTCATGTTAGACTTCTGGTATTTCAATGCGATTTTTTTTGTGAGTGCATTTGCACCAGCCTCTTAGTGCTTGAATTATCATATCAAAGCAAATACTTGAATACTTTAAATGTTTTCAGCTTTGGGTGGATGTTTAGGTTGTTTGTCCTACTTTAAGGTGAGCCTGCAGCATCCCAGCCTATAGAAGGTTTTCTTCCAGCATAAACTTTTACTTTGCTTCATCCATCTTCCTATCAGCTCTGACCAACTTCTGTGTCTCCACTGAAGAAAACACTTTCTTTGTCATTGTGGCTGCATCTCCCTCATGGCTTGTGCCATGCTGCAAAGGGGATTTATATGGTTTTATTTTAATAATGGCTTTCCATTGCTACTTTTCATGAAGGCCAGATTTATGGACTGTGTAGCTCTCAATTTCTGCAGCTCCTCCAGAGTCACCATCAGCTTTTTGCTCTCAAATTAATGCTCTCCTTGCCCAGCCTGCTGGGTTAGGTAGGCAATCTTTCTTGTTGGTTTGCAATTATACTATGCTTTTAACCTAACCTGGATTTAAACTTCTTCACAACTTCATCCCCACATGTCTGCTGTGTTCCTTTGTCTTCTCAATGCTTTTTATTTACCACTGTTCTTCACTAACTTCTAAGGTATTTCCAGAACATTGTTTTTGGTCTTGAGCTCCACTGGATTCTATTTACTACTTTACTTGGTGACATTTAAAAGCAGAGGTGCGGTAAAAAAAATCAGTTCTACCGAAAACTGCAATTCTGAACCTATTCCAAATGCTCAAAAATCGATTTAAAGATGCGTTTAAGTCGCTTCTATTTGTGAGTATACAACATATTGCATTATGTGTTCACTTGACCACAGTAGGAGGTTGTCTTACCCATTCTAGGTATTTTGAATAATTCTTTGATATTTATTGTTTTTTAAGAAAAAACCAGGAAGATAAGCTAACCTAGTATTGGTAATTTAAGGTAAAGAATTTTCTGCACAAACTTATTTTGATCTGATTGAATAATAATTGTGCAACCATTATATAATTGTGTTTGTGTCCTATTACTTTGCAGTCTTTTCTTATTTCATTCACATCATTTAAACAGAATCTCTAAACTATTTGAATAGAAAAATTGGTTTGAATCAAAAATTGGTTCTGAATCGAATCGTGACCCTAAAAATTGTAATCAAATCGTTAGATGCTGAAAGATTCACATCTCTTTTTAAAAGCGGTGAGTTGCACTGAATTTTATGTCAATGTGTTACAGTAAAAGAGGCTAATCACACTTTTCCAATTTTTTATACTATATGTGTTTTAAGCCTCTTCACATGTTGCTATAGTTGTGTTCAGTGGTCATTTCCAAAAAGCCTCTGTAGAGGTTATGGAGTATTTCTGATGTGAATCAGCCTCTAGAAACAGTGATAACTCATAATAAGTCTGTCTGTGAACCGCCGTCTCCTATGAACATTCATCTCAACAAGAAATCTCCCATAAAGCAAACTCCTCTGTCACATAGATCAGATTTAGTGGAATCGCTGCTCCCTTTGTAATCTTTCATCACTCCTTCTATTAAGAAGAACATTTTCTTTGCTCACTAAACCGCCACGATTAGGCTTCTACAGCTCAGTCCCACTACTGACACCTTAACTGGTGCCATGGCTTTTTCTTATAGAGTTCCCACAAAAAAACAATCAATACAAAAAGTAGCTGCAAGTTTCTCATCACTTTTGTATGTCTGAGGACAATCTATCATCATAGAGTCCACTCACCCTTCCTGCTGTATTTGAAGACTGAGATATGATGGTGCAAGATGGAGCTTTAGGCCTGCAAGGGAATTGTGTTATTATTACACCCACTGAAAGTCTCCTCTGCACTGCACACAGTTACATAGACGTGGACGCAGAGGGACTGTCAGCGTCTCTCTATGAAGCTCTTTTTATCTGCTGATGGATGAGCTTATTTGGTGGCTTTCGAACAAAATTCTGAAACCTTGGCAAGTTCAAGAAAATAGTTCAATGAGCTTCAACATGCATGTTTGCTTTTTAGGATTTAATAGTAAAAACCATGAAGTCTCAGTTCAGTACAACTAAAACTAGTTTCTGACTTTATTGAGTTATGCAACTCATCAGGAAACCTGGGCAAAATCATCCTCTGATAATTTTCTGAGTTCAGATTGCTTCTAAATCAAGGTCTGGGTCTTTCTAACAATTAGTGTTCCAGAGCCTAGAAACGACACCAGAAAAACAAAACAAAATAGAAATAAGAAAGCTGTTCCATTTTGATTTCAGGACAAGTGGTTTTCATATTTTCTTAACATTAGCCAAGAAAGTGTAAGCATATTGACTGTTTAGTTTATCTTATTAGTTTATCAAAAACAAGGACAATGTACAAAAAAACATTAATGACAGATGCTTTGCACCAGATTTAGCTTAAGCTAGTTTCCATCTGCAGTCCCTGAGCAGATGAGCAAGTCGAATATCATAAAACATTCACTGAAAGTCTCCATATACCCTACATACAATCACTATGCAAGGTCATAAAAATATGACATAATCAATACTTAATGCCAAACTTCTGCTCTGCAATCACTAATGCAGAGAATTATTTTTCAATGTGAACACTGCTGGTTTTCTGAGAGCCGCTTTGTGACATTACGAGAAAAGTCCTTCATGTCAGCGGAAAGCTTAAGATTTTATGGGAGTTTGTTCCATTCTGTAATACATTTGAATGAAAAAACTGCCTGTGCAAATGCTGAGGTACGTTTACTAGAAAAAAATAAATGCCAAAACAAAAAACAAAAAAAAAATTGTGTCCACGTTTGGTGTTTGATAATTGGTAGACCTACTTACTGCCATGCATGTGGGTTAAGTATGAGTTGTTGTGACTCTTCAATTAGGTCAAATTAAAATATACATTTTAAAAAAATGTGGTTGAGGGTGAGGGCCAGGCTTAATAAAGTTAACAGCCAGTGCTCACTTCCTTTATAACATGAAAGATCTGATATGAGGACTTAATCAGTGTCATAAAGGTTCAATGGATTTTTCCAAGGTAAAGTAATCACAGAGCAAAGCTCAGAAACCACTCGGTGGATTTGGGTGCAAATATCACACTTCCTGAAAGCAAGCTTTCCGTTCTGGAAAGGTTAGCAGGTTAATATTTGCATAAACTGAGTGAAGGTTAGATGATTTAAAAGCAGCCTCCGTAGAGAGGTTCTGAGTTTGGAGGAAATGTAATTAGGCAAAAAAAAAGAAAAAAAGAAAATGGACTTAACCAGAGAAGATGTATAATGCATTTAGTTTTTGCCACAATGGGTTTAGGATTAGGGTTATTATCAGGGAACTTTCATTTAGACAATAATAATCCTAGTTATTTACAAAATGCAGTTTGGAAATGGCGATTTAATTTATCATTGAAAAATCTGGACAAACTGTGTCCAGTGTTACTTTTGGCATAAAATAACAATGAATAACCACATCCATGTTATCTATTGTCACTAGCTACCATCAGACCCTCATAATCAAGAAATAAAATATCAGCCTGACAACGTGACATAGCCTCAAAGAAATCTGAAAAAGCAACACATCCTGCTTTGGTCTAAAATAAATTGTTAAATTACAAAGCAGATTACAAAAACATAAAAATATATAATTTTACAAAGACTTTCTAAAGGCTTTAGGAAAAGCGGTGAACCGCAGTGATCAGTGCTCAAACTTCACAGGTGTGGATGGTCACATATTTTTTAATTAAGACGCCACAGGAGTACCTAACAAGGCTTTTCTTTTAAATAATTTCAATGCTACTCCTGCTCAGCCACTTCATTCTTTTTCAAGCTGGGTTCAGTAACATTTGAAGCAAGTTAATGATGTGAAAGAAAATCTACAGAGTGGCAGTTTCACAAAAGCCAAATTAGCAAACTGAGCTCAGAGTAGCACTCAGCAAGCTTGTAGAAAAGAAGATGAGTAGCAGTCTGTAAGTAACATTCTTGTAGCCACCGCCTTTCCCTAATTTTTCTCAAGTAATGCTTTAAACAGGCCATTATAGCCAGTTTGTAACATCTTAATCAAAAATTGGATTTAATAAGTCTTGGCATCTTTGTGTCCCCGGCTCTGATTTACTTAAGTTGCAAACTGTTGCTAAAAATGGCTAGTTTTGCTGTAATATAACCACCTCTGATTATTTACTGTTCTATACCTAAAGACAAATTAACAGCCTGAGAAAAACTTTTTTTTTAGTTATGGAAGATAATGCTGGAACATTATTTGCCCAAGGCAGCTTTTCTGTCTATGCATTTGAATGGCAAGGTAGATATCCAGTAGCAGTAGGAAAAAAATCATAAAGCAGTTGCTGAAAAAAGTAGAAAGTAAAAATTAATCCAAATGGTAACAAGATATTTTTTATTTCCTTTACTCAAAACTTTTCACCCTAAAATATAATGTTTTTAAGTGCTACATGAGCATCATCTTGAATCAGTTATCCCAGTGTTATTAGTAATGGTGGCACAATAGCTGTGACATTTAAAACATTTAACAGGTTGACCTTTAACTGAAAAATTTTCCTCAGGGAAAGAGTTATATGCTAATCACCAGGGAGAGTGACCAAAATATGGCATCGTACCTGCTGGTGTTTGAGCATCAGCATTCTGCCACTGCAATCTTGTTATTTGGAAATTGCTGTCTAATTTCTCACAGATTTTCATGCCCCTGTCACTTTAACATTTGACTTTTGCTACTGTAGCACCCTAGGAGCTTATTTGTTTTCCCATTGGCCATTAGTATTCCTGTTTCCTGTGTGCTAAAGCTGAGGATAAGGATGTGCCTAAAAGGTGGAGGGGGAAGTTCAGACCGACTTGTGAGGGAAGCACCTTTTAGTTCGGAGAATGAAGAATCTGAAACATTTTGTCACATGTCAATGCCCTTTTATAGTGAGCATAATAGTGGATATAGTCAACAGGGAGATTGGGGCAAATAAAATAAAACAAATTCTCAGAAATATTTTTTTTTATTTGATATATTGACACTAAAAGTGACATAAAATACATAATTGAATGCAATCTCCATAAAGTGTGCTGCATTTTTAGCAAATAAACACAAGCAATGCTGTCTTTTATTTATCACATGGAGTAAATTGAGACAACCCAATTTAAATAAAATAAGGATATTGTGCTTCTTTTTCCATTTTATAAAAATATTATTTCTAGTATCCACAGACAATAGGGCTTTGATAAACGGAGAAGCTTTCACACAGCATCAAATAACTGTTTTATTATGAATGAGGGAAAAAGATAACCTGAAACATTTATTGTCTGAAAAAACAAAGACCTTATCAATTTGAAATTAGTTGTCACTTCTGCAAAAATGTCTTAGCATAAATTGGTATTTGGCATCTTTGTTACCTTAAATATAGATAACTTTCTTTTTTAAGAAAAAGGAAAAATCTCCTCAAACAAATGGTGCACAACAATATTCAGAAAAAAATATTTAATTGGTTATTGTGCAGTTTGAGATACTAATCAGGAAAGGTCAAGGAAACATGAGTCATGATGTGCATGGACTTGCTTCTTCTCTGCAGCTTTTCTAAAGAACATTGATGGGCTAATAAAAACTAAAACACAAAAATATTTTTTGTTTAAAAAAAATAGTTAGAAGCTGTAAAAAATCTGAAAATCAGATTTTCCTTCCAGGATGTCCACAACTCCAAACATGTCTGTAGCTACAATGAACTGGTTTAGATGATTGAATATCCATGTGTTAGAATGGCCTAGTCAAAGATATGTTTGTCAAGACTTGCCAACTGATGCTCACAGCTCTTCCCTTATCTATCTAACATCTTATCTAATATCTTTTCAGAAGAAAATAATCAGAAATACCTGTATTTAGATGTGAGAGACATGTGTGACTGAGTCCAAAGAAGTTAACATAATGAAAGGAGTTTCGACAAAGTGTTATACAAGAATAAGTTGTTGTTTCTCCCCCCTCCGCCCCTCCCCACAGAAATATGAAATCAGGCAGAAATATCAGGTATATGAGAAAATATTTCCTTCTTACACAGAGGAAGATAATAATTCCACTACAAATAGGTCAACAAGAACTCTGGACATAATTTAGAAACATTTCTCCATTAGCACATTGTTAAAGGGCTGAACGTTAAAGGCAAAAAGGGCAACAATTTGTTTTTTATTGAGGATTATGTGTCTGACAGAGCAATGCTTTTAGAGCAGGTTCTTATGAAAAGTTTTATGAATACAAAGCAGGATCTTATTCTGAAGGAATCCCGCAGTGCTGAATGATCTTTGATATTGTTCGTACTGTTTGTGTATTTATAAAGGATGATGTCTCTGCTGCAGCTTTTCTTGAGCTTAATGCAAGACAGTCAGCATGTCAACTAAAAACATTTCCATCTCCTTTATGAAGAGTTCATTTTTACTTTTAATTTATAAAAGTTAGTAGAGGGAAAAGTACAATAAATATCAGAGGAGCTCAGGTCTGAGCCCCAGTCTGTGCTGTTGCAACAGCATTCGATAAGTCAATTAGCAGAGTTTGCTACTGTGACCCTTTAAGGACAAAGTTTGACTTAAGAAATTCCAGTGCCGGTGACCCTTAACCACCGCGGGGTAAGTATTAATTAGGCGGTACATAACTTCCTCATTGTACGAGTGCACTCAAGAACATGAATGCATGCTGAAGCAGCGTATGAGCTAATTACATCAGAAAGCCATGAACAGAAAGAACATGCACTACCCAGACACCAAATCATTAATGAAAGTAAATGTAGTTATTAATTCTTAAACTGTTTTTGCAGACCCAAAGGTCTCATGAAGTGTAATTGCTGTCAAGCTGATTATTCAAAGAAGTAATCTTGTTATTTTTATATTTTTTGTGTTTATTATTACGTGTAGGTTAAATTTGGAGAACCACTGGATCAGGACTCCCAGGAGCTGTTCGGGATGATCTGTCAGTTCCTCCATGACTTTCAAAGGGTGCACGCTGAAACTGCTTGAATTGAAACTGTGTTAGCATAAATTAGAGAGGCGGTTTTATTTAGTCCCATTGTGGTGAGTATGACTGATGTCAAAGCTGATTTTGTACAATTACCACCAATTTGAGTTGTTGATTGGGTAATCAAACACAAATCTATAAACCAATGCATACACTAGTAACAGTCTAATGGTCACACATATATGTACCGTCTTCTATAAAGAGTAAATGAATGGTGAAGAAGAATCAGGAGAAATATAGAAACATTATATTTTAATTTTATGACGACTTCTGCAGCATTTCAAATCATCATGAGCCGAGAAAAATGTTTCTTTGTTACAGCTTTTTTTAAAAGAGATCCTCAAGTTCCCTTTGTGATATTTTCTATCATGTGCGCACAAGATTAAAAAGCTGTCAAAAGATGAAAATTCAAGGGCTCTGTAGCATAGTGATAGCAGAAAATAGGGAATCTTATTCAAGCCTGCCGTCGGCGTGTGAATCACTTATCAGGACATTTTGACAACGTTTGCGCAGGGATTATTGTTGGAAGGAGACCATGAGAGGGATTTTAAGAACATGTGGAGTTTTGCTGGACATTTTGAAGATGCTGAAGTTGGTCAAATACGTCTGGTAAAAACCCTCAACGATACAAGTCCAGCCGGAAGCATCTCTGCCATGAAGTCAAGTTTGTTTTCATACTTGTATGAAATGTAAGCAAAACATAGAAATGAAAGCAGTATGCCTGTAACACAAAAAATAAATAATACACAAAGAAAAGACTTGAGTATTTTTGATCCCTAAAAACAGAATTATCAACTATAATAAGTCAAGGGCACGTTGACGCCCCTCCACATTCTGCTCAGTGTCTCACCTGCTGCAGACACTCTGAAGAGTCTTACTCTGGATAAACAGGCCTTTTGACCGTCAAGCTAACAGCTTGTCAGAGTTCGGCAGATTCCAAAACAGATTAGTTGGAGGTTAAAACAACCTAATCATGAAAAATAAAAAAAATCATAGCTTTTAATGTAATTAACACTACCTCATTTTATTTTATTCAACATCTATTTCTTTTAAAAGTAATTTAAATTAAAACACAAGTTAGTCTGTCATGCATTAGCAGGAATTTTCCAAACATATTTTAGTCATTTGTCCCTATGCAGTTTTACATTGGAATGGGATTTACTCAGTTCCATCACGTCACACACACACACACACACCCCCCCACACACACACACACACACACACGCATGCCCACGCTGACAACTAAGGTCAATTTAGAGGGACGATTTAATCTGACATGCATGTTTTCATATTCTCTACTCATTCACATGCAGAACAGGCAGACTTTTGAGAGAAAAAGGCTCCAGCTGAGATTTGAACAAACCATCTTCTTGCTATGAGGCAACAGTGCTTCCTGTCACTCCATGGTGCAAGTCCTTCAGGTGAAACGTACTTCAAAACAAAACAAAACACTGTTCGTATATTTTATCATGATTTTGTTTTGTTTTACGCCACATCACAATTACATTAGAAGGTTAAACAGGTCAGTTTTCAAAGGTGCTGTTTATCTTCCACAATTAACTTCTGGTATTCAGAACACATGAAGATTCAGTATTTGTCTGTACTTACTCAACGGGCAGTTTGATTATTTTATGAGGTGCAATGAAATAATCATATTGCCGTGCAATACTTCTACCCTACCCATATCATCCTCAATACCAATCTGTGCAAGCACAATACACTTTTAAAAAAATGTTTTATTCCTTCTTTATTCAACCAGGAGAAACCCACAGTTCAGAGTCTCAATTAAAGTGGTGACAGCAGCTTCAAAAACTATAAAAAAACTAATAATGAGAACAATGACATGTACTGTGATCCAGTCAAACAAACAAAATAATTGATCAAAAATCAAAATATAAAAAAATCTAAATGTCAACATCCAATATTGACAATTCTTACACAATGTTTCAGGTAGATTAGATTAACTTGTGAGAGAGAGATTATATTGACAGCATGGCACTATTCTTTAAAGTGGAAAAAAAATGCAAAAAAATCATTGGGACTAACAGCATTCTTGCAAACTTTCCTGTGTAGATAATTTACGATGGAACCTTTATGCAGACTTGTGCAGATATTCTTGTAAAGTGTAAATGTAAATCAGTTCATTGATTTCCATTTACTACATTATTATTTACTACATTATTACATGTAAGAGGTTTGCTTGATATAAATTAGTACTTCGCTTGCTACGTTTGTTTTCAATTGAGCTTTTTATTCAAATTCTTAAGATTTAAAGTATCATTTATGCATAAAATTTGGAATAAAATATTAAACTACGAGACTTTTGGTGGCAAAAAACTATTACATCCTACATCAAAGTACATCCACAAAATGCATCTACTTTGGTGACAGAGAACGGTAGTAGTTCACCTCAAATGATTTAAAAGACACCATCAGATGGGTATTTCTTTGTAGGGGATAATTCAAATATTGCTGCAGACATATCAATTAAAACTGCACCAGTTCTTTGATAGAATGAAAACTGAAAGAGTCCTGCAGTAATGGGTGTGATTATTTTGAACATTTAGTCAGGCTCAGGGATTTTTCTTCTCCTACTACCTCAAAGGAAGCTCCAAGGCTCCCAGACAGTCGGGAGCATGGTGGCTCTGCTGCAGAACCAACACAAAACTTTTCCCTATCGGACAGAACGGTCTTCCCGATGCTGGTAGAATGTGATTTACAGGCCTGATCAGAGAAAAAGAAAACCTGATGGCATAATGAGTGGAATCCTTTAATTAGAAGGAAAAGTTTGACATTTTTATTTTAGTGAGAAAATGACGACTTTAATTAAAACTCGGTGTGCAAAAACTGCCAGTTCGTTAGCAGGAAAGTCAGAAAAAATCACTAAATGTTTCTTTCACCGATATTTATCTTAAGAATTGAAAAAAGAAAAAAATGTGTTAAACTGGCATCTAGATGGCTAATTAAATGTGATTCTTCTGCTGACATGGCATCAGTTTTTTTTTCAATTCAACATAAGTGAATTATTTATTTATGAGGAAAAAAGACACTGATGAAGCAACAAAAGTAAAATTTCAACAGTTTTGTCTTTCCTTTTGCCAAAATGCAAAAACTGTTGAAAAGTAAAAGCTGGACAGACACAAAAACTTGAAATTTATACAATAATGGTTGAAAAGTTTTGGAATTTGGATAATATCAACTAGCATGAACAAGACTAACTTTCACCATCTTTAATTATTCTAAATTTGTGCAAAAAAATGTAACAAAAAGTCAAATTTTAAATATATCTTTATCGACTAAATAGGAATAATGACTGGCTATTTTCAAATGACTATAAAATAGATGCTCATGGGTCCATGGTGGATTTTCAGCAATTTGTATACATAATACACAAAATCATCTGGTGTGTAGGAAGTGTCCAAGGTTAGCAGGGGTGTGCACAGACATGTTGGAAGACAGATGCTAAAGTGGAAAAAAAGGACACCTTGTGCAGAAAATGGAAATGTGGACAGATTTTTATTTGTGCCTCCTACAGGATTTTTTAAGTCTCACAGCCACTGATAATAAACATGTAGTAAAAATCTGGAAAACATTTTAAAAGAGTATTTGACTCTGACCAAACTGTGAACATTTAGGAGCAAGACATGTAAAGCAGCAGTTTGACAACAAAGAGATACTGAAAAATGTTTTTAAGGCCTTTTCTTACTATGAGAGAATGAAAACTGTAAAGTTGTAGTCTGTGATATTTTCTAGTGGTTTTGTGATGAAACTGAAACATTAACACACAAGCTCCACAAAGACAAAGTGCAGCTCCTTTGTTCAGTGCTGAAGCCACACAGTTTTGTTCTGGGTTATATTCCCAAACACACCAGAGACACGGAGCAATAATGTTGCAAACTCCTTAGCACACATCACTCCTCATTATCTTATAGCAATTCAAATTTATGCAAAACACTTCAATTTACAGACTAAGACTGTTTAAGACATCTTTCATCTGGATCTGGTGGAGATGATTTGGGATTTTGTGGAGGCAGTCAACACAAGATCTCAAATGTCACTGAAAACATCAGCAAATGTGGTTGACTTCAGCAAATTTGAGCCTCTTGTACACTGCTTTCTCCTCATTTATCACCGTGACATATTAGATTGCATATTGATGTGAACTGTAATATTTATAGCTAAATATCACCTGATTGATATTCCTAATGTGTTACTGTTACAACCCGGCTCAGCCAGGGGAAAGGGAAGTAACATTAAAGAAACCTAGGTGGTAAGGTTTTAACAATTTAGAGGTTTATTGTTTGGTTCAACAAAATAAAGAGGGTAAAAATTAACAATAGTCAAAATGTAGGGACATACAACAAAAAAAAAGTACTAAACAAAACAAAGTACACAATCAGTTGTAAACCAAAGAACTTAACCAAACAAAAATGGACTTTCAGAACAGGGTACACAAAGCAAACTACAAATCTCTAACAGAGGTTCAAAGATCCCTCACAGGGACAACAAGAGTAACACGAGCTATCAAAGCTAACAAAGGTGATCAGAGCTAGCAGCACAAGCTTACAGCAGTGAAACACCTAACAAAGTGGCAAGCTGTCTAAACAAAAGAAACAGCCGCACCTTCTCCCAGGATGTCCTTGGTTCTTAAAGGGAGGCCTCAATAGTGATTGGTGGAGCCGGCAATTGATGACCCAATCACCGTAGGCCTCAGGATGTAGGACAGGACGAGCAGGGCCGCACCCACTTCCAGGTGGAGTCAATCTAATTAGCCACTGAAAACAACAAACAAACACAGAAAAGGCTACTGGCCGTAACAGTTACAAACAAAACACAACAGATTTCCACATCGTATTTTTGCATCTTGTCACTCTCCCTTTTCAATATCAAACCACCAATCTACAATACTCCCAGTTGGGAGATTGTTGCTCTTTTAAACATGATCTGCGTTTTGGGCTGTAGGTGATGAATGTAGGTAAAGTCTGGGGATGATTTGTCAGATATTCATTAAAGTTCAAAGCGATATTTAATCCATAAGTCATCTAACATTCAGGATTTTCTTTTTTTATTGACTCATTTCTTACCTATTTTCTCCTGCAGAAGAAAGTCATTAAACAGCAGAAAGTATACAGAGGTTATTGTTCTATAATCAGAGGAACGATTAGGCTGCACATTTGTAGAAAAACAAGGCTTTTGTTTCAGACTGTGGCTCATAACAGCGGCTTTTGTAGAGTAGAAATCTCTTTTTTAAAAGAATGTCCTGCAAATGGCAGCAGCACAGTTCTAAGTAGTCACTTAGAGAGAGACACACTCTCACTGATCAACAACAACATCAACATTAAAAATTGAAAACCTAGGTTCTAAAGCAGCTTAAAAGCAATGACACACAGATTTTTTGCCAGAATCTGTGCAGATTCTAGGAACCGTCAGTAAAAACCAGGCCTGTGACTGCTGGTAAAAAATCCCTGCAGGCCTCTGGTGGATATAAATGTTTAGCTAAGGAGGATGGAGTCCCAATACTGCCTTATAAGTAAAAAGATCCCAATGAATCAAACAGTGAATGGAAAGGTAGAAGCAGCCGAAATGAGAATACAGTGGATAGAGAGAGATTTTAAGTTTGTGATGAATCTCAGAGCCCTGTGAAACAGAATCCAAAGCAAGAAGACACTGAGAGACAGTATGAGCATATAAAATATCACCATAATCCAAGACAGACAAGAATGTTGCATCTACAATTCTTAAAGGTAACATCTTATGCAAAATTCAAATTGTGCACATTTTTAATACTTCTATTTGGGTTCTACTGTTGTATGCGTTTTACAATGGCTGCTGTTAAAGACGGAGTGTTTTTTTTCTTAACTTACCATTCAGAAAAAAAACTTGTTTCATTCTTGTTGGTTGTGCTGGATACTCTACTTCTACTTTTCAAAGATAAACAGCTGTGTGATTGCACATTTATTTGTAGCCATTTTCACGTGTGAGTGTAAACGTTGAGTGGAGGAACGTGGCCAGCAGCTTCTTTGGATTTAAAGTGAAGACAGCTCATTCTTAAAGGAGCTCAAAATAGGGAGAACTGAGCAGACTAAAATCTCATTACCTAAAAGAAATGTAATGAACTTGTTTTGTGTATCCTACAAACCAATCCTGACCTGTTCAAGGATGCATAACAGGTCACCTTTAACAACTTTCCATGCAGGTTTTTACACTGGTAAGAGACCAAACAGCTGTGGCGTTCAGTTATTGTAAACTGCACATAGTTGCAATTTAACGCTTCTCAACAAAGTCGCTCAAACATAGCAACCCTGTTGTAATGCGTTCAACTTTGTTGTTGTGTGCAGCTGCTTCAGCCTCACATTATACTCAGTGAAGCCAGTTTTATATCATCAGTGACATTTCTTGCCAACCAGACAAGAAATGTCAAAATCAAAACCTTCAAACTCAGCTGAAACTTGCAGCTTTGCACATTGACAAGCTAAATGTCCTCTGGAAAAGTTGCCAAATAAATATTAATCTCAATGACAGGAAAAATATTTGACAGAGTCAAGACAGAACTGTAATAAATGTCAAAATTGGTGGTGGTAGTGTCATACTGAGGATATGTCTTTGCAGCCAGATGTACCTGGTATTGCAGAAAATACATACAATAGGGAATAAAGAGGTGTTTGTCTAAATTCTTAAACTTCACCTCAAAATACCTTGGTAGTCTAAACCTGGGGACATATGAATGTGCCAACAGAACAGTGTAAAAGCAGCTTCTCCAAACATTCAAAAGGTAAAAGTAAACCTGGATTTATTTGGCCACAGAACATTTGTTCACTACTTTTCTGTCAATCTGATATCCAAACTCATCAATATGTAGGTTGGGTTCCGTTTATGTCTGTTAATGAAGTGCTGCATGTGCTTGAGTGTCAGCAGTTTAGTACTCCAGCCCAAGTGTTACCTCAGGGGGCTTTGGTGTTTATTTTACAAGCTTGTGTACTTTAGGTGATACATCAGAATGTGTGAAAAGATGTTTGCATTTAATCAGGCTGTTCGGAAGAGCTTCGGCAGGTTTGGGACGTCGGTGCGGTTGGAGATTTCACTTTGCAAATGAAAAGCTAGCTTCTTTTTCAGGTACACATGGCTCTGACGTCGTTAGGCTGAAATGAATACAACCCCATCCAGCTGATGTGAAAGCAATGTGTTTTCAGACAAGCCGAGGGAATGTTTACCAAACCATCACATGTCAACAGCATGGAAGAAAATCATTTTACAACTTGAAAGAAAATACAGACTCTAACAACATCCTTTTCTTCATTCTGTTAGATTTATATTTATGTGAAGCTGAAAAAATTCTGTCAAAGATTCATGTCTATGTACCAATGCAGACATACATCCACATAAACTGGATGTGATGAAAACTTTGTGAAGACTTCTGAACAACTAAAGGGTGGAAAAAATATTTTGCATGCAAACAAGTGAAGAAAGAATTTTTACTGCAGGGAAGGTTTGACTTTTATTCATACTAAAGCACTATGACATCCACTTGATAACAATGATTACCTGCATAGGTCCCTACATAATACATTTTATGATAATGCTGCTACTCTTTGATTATGTGTAAACTTAAAAGTGGCTGACTAATGCTGACTTACAGCATCAGTAAATTTCCTCAGCAAAATGTGAAAGTATCAGTGATGGTTAACCGTCGCCAACGTCACTAACTGATTGCTAATCTCTAGCTTTACATCCAGGCTCAAAACGACATGCACTACTTTGTGTTTAAGAAAATGTGAGTGTAAATGTAACTTCAGTCGTGGTGTAGAAGTGGTAACACTTTATTTGAAAGGGGGTGAATAAGACTGTCATGACACCGTCATAAACATGACATAACACATGTCATGAACATGAATAAGCCTTCATGAATGTTTATGACTGTTGTCATAAAGCGTCATTCGGTAAATCATGACACTTTTAATACAAAGTTGACATTATTCAAAATGTCTTTGTTATGACAACTTGACATTAACCAAGAAATCATTACTGATATAAATTTGTTATAAAAGTATTACTGATTTCACTTTAAAAATTAGGTAACTTTATGTTATTAAAGGTAAAGTTTAAACAGTAAGTAATGTCACTGCTCCTTTTTCTGAATTAACAATACTTACGCTACACGCTACATGCTACACAACATGAATAATATAGTACACGCAGATTAAATAATCATCTTTTCATGCCCAATTGTTTTTTTTTTTGTTTTTTTTTACAATCAGCTAATAATAGGCCTTAATTTCATGTGTCTTGCTTCCTTCTGTTGGATAAAAAAATGTGAGTATTTTGTAACCCAGAGGGATTAGACAGCTGTACAAACTGATGCAGAGTTCAGCTTTGACTGGGTTTTTACTGCTGAAACTCTGAGGCTTATCATATCCTGTTTGTGTATTTATATTTATTCATTTGGGAGACGCTTTTATCCAAATGAGGATATAAAGTTACAAAGCTAACGTAAAAGCTACATAGAAAGAAGAGCACTTTGCCAGAGCTGACTGATTCTGGTACTTGGACACTTTTTCTTGGATAAGGTTACACACCACTCCTCCTGATGCAACAGTTTGATTTGTAAATCAGTCTCACAGAAGAACAAAAAATAATGAGTGCACAAAAGTATGTTATGAACTTTCTGTCTATCTTGGGCAATAGTTGTCTTGAGTGTATATTTGGTGTATATTTTAAAACTAATGTTGCCATTCAGACTAATCTTCACAAAATGAATACTGTATTCACTCAGAACTAGAAGAATAGAATATTCTATGCATCTACAAAACAAAAGAAATATGACAATATGTTTTATTGTGCCTGTGCACTTTGCTTTATTGAATGTCAGGAATGTCTTTTCTTATCTCTTTCTGGCACATGTGAAGAACAGACCATAAACCGACTTTGACTTTGATAGTTAAATAACAATGAACCTCATAAACAAGCATTAAAATAGTTAATGGAATAATTCCACTCTTGAACACCACTTCACCGTCATTGTATCATGGATCAAGTTGCTTTTAGTTAGTGGAAGTAACAGCTGTACTTTATGACTAAAACATGAGACTAGAAGATACAAACTACTCGGGAAAATTAACTATTAATTAACATTAAAATAATTATAAAGCTCATGTGCAACCTTTGAGCAAATATTTGTCTGCCAGCTGTATATTTTATACAAACACATTGGTCCCTGGTATAATGTATTATCACAGCAGATACTATGCAACACTCTAAAGCAGAACAGAAAATTCAAATTAAATACTATATGGTCATTGTCAACAGTTTTAAATGTTTTGTTTTAATTGCAAATGTTTCCTATTGATCAACTTCAAATTTATGTGAAGACATAAAGAAATAGATTTGTTTATACAATACGTTTCTTAAGAAGCGCGGTCTAACAACTATTATTTTTCTAAATTAAGTCTCATTCTAAACATGCAAGCTATCAGTACACAACTTTTTATGTGGGAAGTCAGAGGTCACCATCATTCTAACCACCCACTGAAATCACAATATCAATGCACAGATTTAACCTCTTTGACATGACCCAACCGGGGTCAGTGATCCAATCACTGCTGTGTGTGATAGGTCAAAATAACAGAGTGAATATAAAATATCACTTGTTTACCTGAATTTTTATTCAGCATTAAAATATTGGGATACATGCAGAGGTTTAATTTGGCTACAGGTGGTAAAAAGAAAATGTGAGCATTTGTATCCAGGTAGCCTGCTTCTGCTTCTCTTTAGCCTGGTCTGGTATCTTATCTTATCCTGATTACTGAATTATGCTTCAGAGATGTGCTGACCATTACTGTCCTGCAGAGTCTGATATTGCTGCATAAAATGTGGAGAAAAAACATTCTCAATTCTAGTCTGATTAGCCATGTTGAGAGAATACTGGCCTAAAGATACGATGGAAAACTGAACATTTTAGGGCAGGAGAGAACATGTCAGTCAGACATAAAGGCAGTACAGCACTTATGGCACAGTTAGTCAAGATGGCTTACAGTTTCCTCTCCAAGCTGGTGCCACTTCTCACAGTGAGGTTGAAGGAGATGCAGGAAAGTGGCATTGCAAGCTTCACTGGTGGATCATATGGCATTATTTGTTAGATATTTATGTTAAATATAAATGATGAAACTGCAGAAAAAAACTGCTCTTAGGGCAATTTAATCAAAGGCTATTGACACAATGTAATACAACCTTTTGTGCAATATCCTTTAAAGGTGCAATATGCAACTTTTATAATTTTTTCTTGTGTTTGTTAAATCTATCACTATGAAAAGATTGAGCTCCTCCACCTCCTGCCTGTGCTACCAGGGCTGTCTGGAGAAATTCACTGCTCCCGTCAAAAACAACCAATCATAGGAGCATCTTAGTGCTGTCAATCAAACTAGTGAACGTGTTGCTAAATGTGCTAATAGCGGAGAAACAACTCAGAATTATAGAAAACTGTTTATCCGCTGTCATTGGTTGCCATGTTCACTAGCGACAGGCTCTGCAGACAGAAAGAAGCAGTTTCACAGCAGAGAGGAAGTGTGTGGGGTGCACACAGTCATGACCAACAGCACCAAGACCCACCTGTAGGTTGTGATTGGTTGTTTCTAGTTAGCACTATGCGTACTGGAAGAAGGCAGAGGAGCTTGGTTTTTGTGTGACAGTTTCAACAAAAATGTAAAAAAAATATTTTTTTAATTAAAGTTACATAATGCAGTTTTAATTTAAGCTTACGCTGAAATAATGAAGTAAGAGGCTACTTTTCACCCTGCAGACAATGTAACAAATCCTAAAGGTTGCTCAGATGTTTTTGATAAAATGTGATTTCTTCAGAGGCTTCACGCAGCATTGCAGAGAAAGAAAAGAGGTGTGAGACACCTGACCTTGGGGGTCTGGGTTACTACCAAAGCTGCTTGACTGGAATTTCAAAGAAATAAAAAGGCAGTTAAAATCTCTGTGGTGGTTTAGTGGTTGTTTTTGTGGAGCTTATGAATAGTAGGTTGCGCTTTATTTCACAGACCTTATTGCTGACTTGATAAATTCAAAGACATTCATTATTTAAAATCAAAAGTTTTCATTTAAAAAGAACTCCAGAAACTTAAAATTTTACTCTGTGATGAGTTAAAGGGAGATTTTTGATTCTTAGATGTGAGGTTCTGTGAAACCAAGATCAGTAGGAGTATCCTTCATTTGAGAAGTGAAGAAGTGTGAAAAGATGTGGAGGCCGAACAGCTGGTAAGTTGGACCTGCAGTTTATTAAAATTCTTTCCAGTTCTCTACTTGTTTGGAAACTCAGTTAACTGAGTCAAACAGAGTCAAACTCAACTGTCTCAAACAGAACAGTAGATGTTAAATATTTACAGATAAATTTATTATAACTTTACAAAACATCAGCTAAGTGTCACCTTAGCGTGCCAACTGCAGCCATTCTTTTAATTGTCTTATGTTTGAAGAAGTAAAGTTTGTTTTTATTTATTTCTTTTTCAGCAAGCAAGTAGTCACCATTGTATTACGCTAAATAAGGTATTTCAGTTACCTGCTGATTATTTTATAATTATAGTTTCAGGCACAATTTTAAAAATTGAGCATTTTTAGCTTTCCCATATTTTTGTGTGGGGACGTCTAAAGACATTTTTGCCTTTTTACCTTGTGAGACCAACAACAGCACCTTGCTATCTGCATCAGACACAAACATATCTTAAATGTAGCAGGGTTTCAAGTAGAACAAGAAAGAGAAAAGGTGAGACAGCTTTTCAAAAGAGACTATCTGAGAGTGACTCATTAGTAACCATGTTAATGAGCTTGTTCATTAGGGAGCAGTTTTCTTATTTGGGTGGTGAGACAAAACTTCACAATAGACAGAGTCATGAGGTGACAACGTAGGCTCTCCTTTGCTTCAATAAAACTAGAGACAGGAACAACTCGTCTCTAGCTGCTGTATTACATATCATAACATTAAATAACTCTGACTCCTGATGGTAAAAAGAGAAACTTTGAAAGATACAGACATAATTAACTTAATATAAAGAGCAAAATGGGTAAATAAATAGATGTGTGCAGTCATCTGGGTTAGAACTTTAACTCATATTGAAAAACCCAGACAGGCATGGAAAGAAAATAAAATCTCATCTAAAAAAGAGCCCTTAACTGAGGCTCAAACCAAGATCCTTCCTGCTGTGAAGCAAGAGTAATTACAGTGTTGACATGATCAGAGCTGCACAACCGTCCGTCATCACTAGACTCTCTGTGCAGCTCCTCCTGACTGTTTACTGAAATAAGGAATTACCTGAAGGAGAAGAAAACCTTATCGCTGCTGCATTTACTAAAGGAGATTATTTTTACAGTTTTAATCTGAAAATTAAATACAACTTCAGACTTGTTGAATAGTTCTTCACTCCAACAATATGAAATACTATAATGCATTCAACAGAAAATGTTCAAGATGTTATCAGTGATATGATCCGTCTGTCCATTCCATCCCCATTCAGAGCCACTTCCATAGCACAGCAATGATGCATTGCATTATACCATGCAACTCTGTGACAGAATAATTATTAAGATATTAGACATGTTTGTATTTCTGTCTCACAGCAATTACAGGCTTAGGTTCCCTGTCCTGTGTGGTTCTTTGTTGTCCTGGTATGAACCGGTGATGTGTCCAGGTAAAACAATCTACCACATATCCTAACAATGTTTGACTGGGATTTTTGGAACATTTTCCAACAATACTGCTTGAAACATTCAGCAGGAGCAGTTGATAAAATGTCTTTGCAAAATATATCAGCTACAATTCACCACTGTTTAGATTGAAACTAACTCTTGAACTAACAGTAAATAAGGATCTACATGCTTTAGAACTCCAAATGAGCTGAACACTTATTTTATTTTATTGACTAGCTCTTGACCAATTAGACTTGTACACATTTGAGTTTCATGTTGTTTACAATGCATGAAATCGAGTTTAAAACAGGGGAGAAATTCTTTCAACTTATGGAAAGTTCTGCCTTTTGAAGACATTCATAATCTGACAGTAGATTCTCTGATGTCAGGAGCCATGAAGGTTCCTTCACTGACTCCTTTGAAAAACCACAGATCCGCGCACTAACTTTGAAAAATGTCCAGTCCAGCTGCGCGCGGTGAGACTACAACGAATCACAATATTACATTGAAACTAGAGACCTAGTCTGGACAGATCTGGACAGATGCAGATGTTTTGATGAGATGCTCTTTATTGCACTCAGGCTCCCAAAGCTGAGACAGAAAGTGAAAATTACCTGGGAACAATTTCCTCGAAGATTATGTTTTTTCTCATTCTTCATCCCATGTATGTTCTTATTACTGTCAGCGGATCAGAGTGTACTTTGAGATTGTGAAGATCAAATTAATTTTGAAGAGAATGAGGAAATGTAATCTAAGCTTTGGGACATTTACGCACACATAGTTAATTATTCTCCTGCCACACGTGTGTGCGTAAAGTGGAAGTCTGAGCGCGCACAAAGGCGGAACATCACTGCGGGAGCAGCTGTTACCAGATGCGTTATTCGGAGGAGTGAGGGCTATGGACGGTTCATCGATTGATTTCACTGGAACCATTTTTCATCCAGTTTCCACGGTGGTCCACTATGGTCTCATCCACGATTCCTGAATGAATTCGAACTGAAAATGATAACATTTTTGCTTCTTTTGTTTCTGCGTAACGTGATCTAGATCTAATAAGGATTCATTGTCACTGATGTTTCGCTCAATTATGGCTCTTTTTTGGGTCCAGTAAGAGAAGCTCACAGCGTCAGACGCGTCTGCGGCGGTGAAGACCGGTGGAGGGACTGGAGAACTCGCGGCGCGCAGGAGAATTTCTCTCGCTCTCTTCAAATCGGAGCTATTACAACAGAAAAAGGAGCGCCATGGTGAACTCGCTCATACTGCTGCTCAGCTGGACAATGATCTCCGGGGTTGCGAGAGCTCAGAATGATACGGAGCCGATCGTGCTGGAGGGAAAATGTCTGGTGGTGTGCGACTCCAACCCGGCCACGGACTGGAGGTCTTCGTCCTCTCCGCTCGGCATCTCCGTGCGCGCCGCCAACTCCAAGGTGGCTTTTTCTGCAGTCCGGAGCAACAATCATGAACCGTCAGAAATGAGCAACAAAACAAGAATAATCTACTTCGATCAGGTTAAAACCTTTTTTTATTGTTGTGACAATTAATCTTATTTAAAATGTGCTTAAAAACTGATGAACGCGCACTAACATCAGTTTTAATATTCTGTCAATATGTTTTCAATCCAGTTTTACTCCTTCGGCTTTTTCGTAAAACTTGTCTCTGACGTGATGCAGGACATTAAAATATCGTTGTCGGTTTTATTGCAGCTGCACCCTGGAGTTTAGTTTGACGGTGGTCGCAGTTAACACGCAAATAATGTGGTTGCCAGCACGCAGATCCGAAAGTAACCGGATCTTGTGTCCTGTATTAGCCCGCACACACACACGCACACGCACACCCACACACACACACACACACACACACACACACACACACACCTGTGCTTCCTACCATCAGCGCCATGTACGCGCTTCCTACCATCAGCGCCATGTACGCGTAACGCTCACCCAGAGCCGGTTCAAGGCATGCGCGAACAAAGCTGCGGCTTAGGGCCCTCCCCCCGCCAGCAAGGGGCCCCAAAGTTTGAAATTCTCACACAATTTATAGTTTTTAAAACTTATCAATTGTTTAACTTAAAGCACAGGCTTTCTTTAAAAACTAAAAACACATTTTTTAATGCTTGAGGATTTATTGCACGATAGTATGCAAATTATTTAGGTATTTATAAATAGAAATGTGTACAGAATTAGCAGTTAGATTGAACTTTAAATAAAAAAACAGGGCTTATTTTAAAAATAATTAAAGCCAGCAACCTGCAAGTTTTTTCTAAATAGCTGAAAAAAAACTTACTGTGACTTTATGTTTATTGTCGTAGCTCCTGGATTTCCCTAAAGATGCTCTTCATACATGGTGAAAGTTCTGCTGTCGTGTTGTAACAAAACCACCAACATCCAAACCTTATTTCATTATTATCTCACTGGAAGCACATCCTATGGAAGCATCTTGCTGTCACAAAGAAAACATTTTTTAAACGCTATCATGTTATAATAACTATATTGTACAATAATAATTATTATATTGCATATAATAAACGTGAAATTTCATCCAGAAGGTTTGCTTTTAGTGTATGGATAATGAGGCTAGTACACATGTATTAATCAGGTTTTCCTACTTCATTGATGTAAGACTTGGAGAGATACGGATGTTGCTGCCCATTGTGGATGAAATCATATAGTAGCACACTCTCAGAAGTTTTCTACACAGAATGGGACTGAACAGAAGGAAAAATCAGTCCAATCGTCTAAATGTGGTGGCTTTCCTTTTGGCCATTTAGGTTATGGGAGGCATCATGTTATATGTTTCACCACCGTAAATATGTTCAACATTTATATGTTGTGTCTCAGAGTGCAAGGAAACATTTGTTAAAATTTTGTGATCCCATTAGTGTGGAGCGAAAGTAAAAGAGCGAAGCATTTATGCAATCCTGGACCTAATTTCATGTGACCTGTCGATTCCTACAACATGGTCTCCATAGGAGTCACAACAAAGAGCTATCCTTATTATTAGCCATTCATTAAACATCACTTGCACCCCAAATTAAGCTGCTATGCCAACTTCTTTCTACTGTTGAGTACCATAAATGTAGCCAAAGCACATTACAGTCATCTGGATGAAATGATCATGTATATAGCTTTTAAAACTTTTAAAAAGTTTATAACTCAGCTCATTTGACAACATAGGAGACATGTTACCTGGCAACCTGACATATGAAGAGATAATTTGGGCCAGCATCCTATTTAATGCATGCTGTTATAATAAATTAATGTCTAAATGAGTCATGTTTTAAATAAATCATATGTTTTTCCAAGAACATTTTAAATAGCCTATTGTTCCCAATGTTATGCCTACTGAAAGAAGTAGGCAAAAGCAAAAACACAGTTTGTGATATGTTTACTTCTGTAAATGTATGAAATAATGTCGGGTGAACAACACAGATCAAGCAACTCATACTCTAAGCTATAGCCAATTTTACCCATATTTAATGTGTTTATGCTATCATTGTAACAATAATAAGTGTCTACACAGACTTTTGACCTACTTATTTGTTTAGAATGTATAAATAGTCTCTGACAATAAAAATGAATAATTAATTATAAACCAATCTGTCCGAGAAGACAGATTTACTTTCTTGAGGTTTATGACTTGTTTTGAAAGAAAAATGCCTGAAATCACCCATCATCCTTTGGCTTACCTCGCATAAGAGAACATAAGATTAAAGATTCAAATACTTTTTTACTGAAGAAGAAAACTGAAATTACATTCTAGAACTGTTCTGGGACATAATGCATAACTTGTTCTGGCCAAACAAAAGGCACAGTCCTCACTGTTATATCACTAAAAGCCTCTTTACTGTTATCTGTAATTATCAGAACACAAACTCCACCGTATACTTTTTAGATTCTCTTGTGGCATTTAAAAATAACAAGCAGAAGCTCGTCTCTGCAGGAATCCGGAAAAATATGGTGGAAACACACAAGACCGATTCCCTAAAATGACATTTTCCCCTTGGTTTCTCCTACACTACTGGCTCTAAAATTCATTTTTGAGTTTATAGCTTCTAGGGGAAAATTGCAAAGTGATGAGTCTCCTTGAGTTTTTGCAACTGTTTTGCATTAAGTAGATGCAGGAGCAATCCGCCCATCAAGTCCAGCAGATGTGAGAAATTCAAACTTTGTATCAGTTGTTCTGTATCAGGTGTGTCCACAGCTGATGAGAGAAGTAGGAAAATGGATTGATAGAAATATTCTTTACTGTTATCATTCAGATCATCAGGAAGTCCAGGTACCGACTCTTGGAGGCTTTACTCGGATTTAACTTGAAGAAAGTAATTTGAGTGTAAAAATCACAAAATGGAGTTTCTGTATCAGTAAGTGATGATTAAGACTTAACTATAGTAGAATGATGCTTCCCTTTATCTAATCCATTCAGAGATAAGGTAAATACTGATTAGATTATAAATTAAAGTACAATACTGTCATGAACTAGCTTGGATTTGCTAATATCAATATATTTCTTAAAACATACTCAAAACCACAAAAGTCAAAGTTCAGAAGAGTTAATTTACAATTCTACTGAAATAAAGTAAAAGTAATTTCACTTAGTAAGCTAAAAATTTACAGTAGACCATTCATTTATTTTGAATTTCTTCCCTACGCTCAGCAGACATAGTAACTATTGGAATATGAATATCAATGTAACAATTGCTGTATTTTAAAGAAGCAAAATGATTTTTGATGAAAATACATGCTGTTTATATGAATATACAAATTAATTACAAGGACAATCAGGCACATCTGAATAGAGGGCGTGATTTCTACCTAGATTAGATTTTGTGTGAAGTCAGGTGCACAACATGTGGCTTGTTTTAATTTTCTTCTACTTTGCCCCCATCACCACCAATATTCACTAGACAATTTTTTGGTGCAATTTGGTTCTAGTCCTTGAGATGGAGGTAATATATACTGTATCAATATTGTATTTTTATCATATTTTGCATCACTTTCGTAAGACATATTGGATTTCAGGGCAAAAGAATAGTATTTGAGGTAATTGTAGTGACAAGAAATGTCAAACTGCACCAAAAGAGACTTGACCATTTAAAAAGCTCTGCTGTGGTTGGTGACAGGCATAACTGGAAGCAGATACAGCTTATTGCCTCAGCATTCTTGGACTGTCCCTGCAGTCTCAGCATAAAAGAAGAGCCCAAACATGAAAAATCACAAAAATTACACGTACATTGGCAGCATCAAGTGTTGGGATCCCTGAAACAGTCTGCCTTCTAATCCGAATTGCACACCGTGATCTTTTGACGTCTCTGCATAACGATCTGGTGTGTGAATTCAGCGAATCCCATGACTAGATATGAGAAGGGTTCTGATTCAGCTTATGTTGGTTTTTGAGCAGGTGCAAATCAGGAGGGTGTGAAACTGCAGGTAGGAAGAGAATTGCTGCCTACATTAATTAAAATCCACTAACCTTTTCTTTCCGTTTTGCTTTAGACACAGTGGCTCTAATGTGACTGTGTGTGCAGAAAAACCTTTTAGTGACACCATGAGACGGTTGTAAATGGTCTGCTGGAGATGCTGACGGACATATTCAGGTTACATGGATTTCAACATGTAAATTAATGAAAACATGTTTGTCTACTTTCTTATTGTCAGTAGATTATTTTGTGTATAGTACAACATGACAAAGCCTCTACATCATTTCAGGTTTATCTTGAAAAAGAGGCAATGGAAAGTGTGATGTAGCCATAAACGACAAAACAAATAAAAACCCTGGAAACCTTTGAATGCATTTTTTAATCCACCTAAGAACAGCAGTTAAATGTTTGGCAAATTGTGTCATTTCAGTGTCTGAGCCTAGGGACACTCACAGGAGAGAATCCGGCATGGTTGATAACATTTTTTATTTAATCACAAAAGCCATTTGAAATAAGGCCTTCATAGAAGTATTGAATAAATAAGGACCGTTGTCACAATACATACTGTTTTTGCTTTCCCCCTTTTCTCCCAGGTGCTTGTGAATATAGGAAACTACTTCACATTTGAGTCTGTCTTTCTTTCCCCAAGAAAAGGAGTCTACAGTTTTAACTTCCACGTCATTAAAGTGTACCAGAGCCAAACTATACAGGTACTGTCTTCATTTAGTTCACACGCCATTTTCTGTAAAAATGGCTAAATGTATTATAGTAATTCTTCTAAAAGATATTAGCTGACACAATTATATCAGCTTTAAAAATTGTTAATCATCAAAAGCTTTAAAAAGATGTACTCTAAATATCACTTTTAATAATTTTACTTAGGATAAAAATGGGTGACTTTAACATTTTGTACCTATGCCATCCTCAAGGCAAGCTCAGATGATACAGAAGTAAAACAAACATATCTGATACCTTCATTTTAGGATGTTTCTTTTCAGTGGATTTGGTAATAATGCATCCATGACAAGTGGAAAAAATTAACTTATTTTATAAATGTGGTCTAGTGGAAATGCCAGCCATAGTCAAAACAACTTGAAAAGTCTGAGGTTTTTTCACTAATTGGCCAAAAGATTTGAAAAAGCTAAACTGATAAGTGTGTATTGTACAAACGTGAGTATATTCCCTTCAGTGCCTTCATGGGACTGAAAAGAAATAAGGCTAGTTGGATAACTGAAGTGGAGCAGACAATAAAGCCTAAATATAAAATAATTCAATCAAAAATATTATACATTCATCACACCAAAGGGTTTGGACTTTGGGCAGTTTTTCATAAAAAATAAAAAAAAAGCAAGAGGAAAAAGATCAGAGCATATGTTGGAAAGATATATTTATCAGAACTTATTTTTTGGTAAATCAAACAAACAGTACTATCAGAACCAGACTAATAGAATAGGTGTTTTGTTAACCAAGATAAAAAAATCTTTTCACCAGGCATTAGTCATATCAACCACAAGACAGCTCTGTCAGCTCAGGAAGGAGCCGATCTTACTGCAGCAGTTTTAATAGTGTTAGCAATTCACCTTGGATTTTATTGGATTTTTGCTTTTCCAATGCCTCACTGCTCCTTTAAATCTCATTAAATTGGTTTAGTAGTCTAGACCACTGGTTTCCTAATTCGGGGTTGGAACCCCACTGGGGTTTGTGAATCAGCAAGTGTGGAGTCCAGAACCCCTCTGCACCACACTGATAATAGAAAGCACACTTATGCTGTAAATGTTATATGTCAGTGTTAAATAGATAAAAGTAACATATTTGCTCATGATTATGTTTCTACTATCAGAACACTCTTGTTTAATTGACCTTATGGTATGATTAACTTGTAATGATGGTCTTTTCCACCAGTATTCTGTTTCTCACAGCTTGAAAAGTTTGGAAATCACTGGTCTAGACAAATGGCAATCAATATATACCTGTACAAAAGCAGGATATGTATAAAAATAGTCCCATAATAAATTGAACTATACTTATTTGAATAATCATTTAATACAAAGAAAAACAACAAATTATAGCAAACACATTTTAGACAGAGAGGAAGTTGGGTTCCTTTGTTGTTCAAGTAACCAAAAGTCTCCATCACAGAGGGAAGCACCTTGCTTCTTGAAGGTATTCCCAAGGCTGTGTTTCTGAATTCACATTTACATGTTCTTCAGAGGCAAATATATAAAAGTTTGAGGAAACATTTTTTAACTTTTTCACAAGTCCTAAACTTCTAGTATCTTAGTCTCAAACCAGCCAAAGGTGAGTGGTTTCCCTGAAGTTCATCCAGTTTGAAAAGCTCACCTGAGGATGCAGTCAAACTTCAGACTGAGGATATTATTCTATATTTACCAGCACACCCTGTCTTAACTTTAATAAATGTCTTTGTTGCAGTTTTGTGCTTGTTGTTTGTACCTTATTGTCATCCTTATTGTCATTAATTGTTACTTTCTTGTGGATTATTCAGGTTAACTTGATGCTAAACGGAAAACCAGTCATCTCTGCCTTTGCAGGGGACAAAGATGTGACTCGTGAAGCTGCCACCAATGGAGTTCTACTTTATCTTGAAAAAGAGGACAAAGTTTATCTGAAGCTGGAAAAAGGAAATCTAGTGGGCGGATGGCAATATTCAACGTTCTCTGGCTTTCTTGTTTTCCCTCTGTAGAAGAAAATAAAAAGCAAGAAAAAAGAACAATTGTAAGTCTACAGACTTCTTCATAATGTGTTGTCACAGTATAATCAAAACATTGCTGCTTCATCTGCTGGATTCAGCCAAATGACTGAGAAATGACATGAATAAAAATATCACTACATGGAAAGGAAGTGACTTTGGAAAATGCTCAGATTCTGGGGAAAAGTCAGGTTTGGATCAAAAAGACTTGAAATATTCCTAATTGCTACCACGTGTTTCTGTCACTCAAGCAGCCCCAGAGAAGAGCACTTGTAAAAGACACTGTTCAAACTTTGATTTGCTGAAATATGCTTAGGATGCTGTGATTTTCTTTGTGCCACAATTATGGAATTTAGTTTCATCTGCTTTTGTTGGTGTAAACTGTATTTGCCTTTGTTGGCTGTATCAACTACCATGACCAATGTATACATATGAGAACATGAGAGCAATGAATCTTAATTAGACCAGCAACACAAAATACTCGGCTTCTGAGTTTGTTGGAGCAGTAACTTATTTTAGAATCAGTTCAAAACATGAATGAACTAAGCCACTTCTTAGCATGCTAACAGAGGCTTAAGTTTTCTAAATGCCTACTTTTATAAATTTCTATTACTTCCTTCAATTTCAATGTTGTAGGAAGAAATGCTGCGATGCATGAAAAGGATCCAGAATCTCCTTTCCACCCATAAACACAGAAGTAGACAGAATTTCATGAGCTACCGCTCAGCTAACATGCTATTGATTTTTCATATATGTCAAAATGTTCCATAGCATGAGCAGTGTAGCTTTTACACACCGCGTACACTACATGTGTACCACCTCAACAGTGTTTTTGCAACTGCTACTCATTATTGCAACAGTGGCACAACAATTACAAACCTTTTCAGATTGTAGACAATCTGTCTGCGCTAATGAAGAATCACTCACCTCAAGCTGCCAGATGCTTGAGAAGCTGACAACTTGTACTTTATGACTAACATATATCTGTGTTCACCAACACAGATATATGTGTTGGTGAACTTGTAAAAGACAGATAAGACCAGATAAGAATGTAGTGTAGGGCAAATCCTGATCTCATCCAAGGATCAGTATTTGAGGACTTTACTGGGGAATGTAAATCCTAATTATTTGTGGAAAATTTGCCTATTTGCAGATATTTTCACAGAGCATACTTAAAATATTCAAAAGAAATGCAACTTTGGAAGCTGAAATACTTGTGGACAATCCTACCTAACACAATATTGCATTGCATTTGTAAACCAGCCAATCCAGGAGTGCCATTCATTTTGAATGAACAGCAACCTTAATAAATGCTATATTTAACATTATAAATTCCTGGAACAAAATATATATCATACCAAGTGCTATTGCTTTATTACATGACGTGAAGTGACTAATTTGTCAAGCATAACATTATGTTGTATCGTCTATTTTAAGAAATGATTTATTTGCTTACAAGTATCAAGTTTTGTTAAAATATAAATGTTAAGGCATGGGCTGGTGTTTCTAACAGAGATTCCAAATCCACTTTTGGCATTGATTTAAATTTGACAAGACTTCCAGAGGAAGAGAAAGGATTCTGAAATAAAGAATTTATTATAAGGTCCTCAGAAATCTGATGTTCGAAATTGTTGCTGAGTCATATTGTAAATTTGTGATATGTGTGACCTTAAGAACCATAAAATGATTACAGCTGAGAAAACAAACATTGAATAAAAAGCAGAAGACAAGCAAAAATAACCAAACATCATATGTAATATTCCATCCGTATCCCTCTCCCTGTCTATCCATCTGGTGTTATCCTGATTGAGCAGGTCTGTAATTAAGGTCAGGTGCCGTGTAATCCAGTTGGCAAGTGAGGCAGGCGCCTATGTTTCCACATTCCTGGCATCATAATCTAGCTCTAGGGATGATTTAATTTCCAATAAAACTTGCTTATTATGACTTTAAGTGTGCAAACAGCATCCCTTTTTACACAATCAGCTTGTGGTTCATGAGCCTTAAAGCTGAAAAGGCTGGTGAACATGCATTTAACTTGTACATTCTTGCAGCAGCCTCAGTATAACAGAACTTCTGTTGAATTTAAACATTAAATGTTGCTACTCAGCTCAGCGTGCGATGGCTTCTCTGCAAACATAGAAGCAAATTTGCTCCTTTTGTAAACTATGGAAGTCACGATTAGTATTGTTTCAACCAGAAAAAAATCCCACTTTCTCATGTGAAATGCTGTCTTACACTAATTAAACTAATGGTTCTTAGTTCTTGTGCATTGTTCCTTTATTTTTTGTTTTTGAAAGATGAACTATCCTAAATATCACAATCATATTCTGTAAGAAGCTATAAAACAAGGTGATGGACTGTAAGGTAAAAGGTGATATTTATCTTAGCAGACATCCTGATAGTTTACAGTGACACACATCAGAAACTGTTGGAGAAAATAAGACAGGTTTTAACAGCAAATCCAGAATATTCTCTGATAAAGTTTTGTCCCAAAAGGTTCTTTCCAAAGAACAAAACATTAAAGCGTTTATCAAACTCCTCAGTAGAGCTTCATGTTGGTTTGTTGATTTTAATTGTCACAGAATTGAAACAAATGAAATGTGTATCAGCTCAGTTACATTTATTTGCTGATGGGGGTGAAAGTCCTTGCTAATGGTTGACAGTGCTGCTAAAACTCCTGTGGCTTCAGTGGGTGATTATTTTAATATTTATACAAGTTATTTTTTTCAGTAAATGTTTAATTGTATACATCAGTGTATTCATGTATTAAAGAATAATAACATTGAATGATGAATAAACATTGTTTTTTTTTTTTTAAATGGATTCAGATCTTCTTAAGCTTGAATGGAAAAAAACATTTACACCATTAAGCTTTTTGGACATCTTTTTATTTGAAATCCACACGCTTTTTTATTTCTTTGGAACTTTATGTGCTCTACCACCAACACATACAAATGCAAGGTAAAAGGAATATTAAAACACATCCAACAACATGTGGCACAACTTCACCTGCCCTCCTTTACCTCAGATTAAATCCAGTGCAACACCAAGCAGTCAATTAAATCGCCTACTGTGCCCCTCCTATTCACAGTTCAGTATTTGTAGATTTTTCTGTGGATCATAACTTAAAATTTTTCCCAGAAAATCTGAAAGAAGATGCAGCTTGTGAAGCTGAAAGCGCCATTGTGAAGTGCCATTCATGTTCCCTGTTGCTGATTGGCTATCAGCTCATGTTGCCATGATTGCAGAATCAAAGAGGCGTGGCTTTCAACTCAGAGGGGATTTCCTCTGGGATGTTACCCCAGGGATGTTGCAAACTTCACGCATGCTGTCCAAATGCATTTAGTGCTTTTAAAAGAAAAAGTTGTTGTTAAACATCCTCAGCATCTTACTAAATGCTTTTCTTTAGGTATTGCTTGTCTAATTAAGAGTGTTTCAAACCAGTTAGTGCAGTAGTCGGTTTGACATGATACGTAGACATGAATATGTCACAATGTTCTCTTTTTAGTTATTCTTAATGGAATGTATGATTCCATTGTGCAAATATAACAGCTTATGTTGTCTCTTTTCATTGGATGTGCCCTTTAATCTCCTATTTATAAGATGAGGTCAGTTTCTCAGAAATATCTTGAGTGAATGTAAATAATAGCTATGAAGGCTCTGACTTTGTGAAAGCTGATGCTTTGTCCTTAGCTTATTTATATGCCAAACAGTTATTTTATCATGAAGCTTCTCATTGATTTAAAGGGTTTTCTTTAATGTTTGAAAATGTCTGTCAGTATTTCAATTACACACAAGATGGTGGTGACCTAGAGTTCTCACACTGCAAAACACAAACTTAGTGGACATTACTTTATCAAATATGATGCAGATTTTGGGTAAAGAAAGCTTGTCTTAAGAGCATGCTAAGTGTGTTCAGTCAGAGCTAAAGGTCTGGTTGCTACTAGTTAAAGGAATAATATCACCATTTTTATTCAACACAATCAGATTTAAAAAGCATCTCAGCATAGCTGTGAGTGAGTCATTTGGCATTTATTAAACTGCCAGTCAGAGTTGTTTGGTGGAAAGAAGTACTGTAGTGCTGCAGAGCGCTGAATACTAAACTATCAAGAATTAAAAAAATAAATTTTGTTCATTCATGTTACGCATACTGCTATTTCTAGTCATGCATACAGTAATGAGAAAAAAACAACATGAACTCTTTTTGACTCTAGTACCTGGACACTGAGTCAGTCACCTAAGGTGGGGAGTGGGGCATAATTTATTTAAAGTGCAAGAAAATGCAGCAGCATCTGGACATAGTTTTCTAATGACATAAAAGTACTGTTCGTATATCAAATGTAAAATTAGTATTTCAGAATGATGAAAAATGTGGATGTCCAAGCAATAAGAAACATATTTGTGGCATATAACTGACAAACATATTTTATCTTCTTCTTCCTCTAGATAATCGGGTCAAAGGTTACTGATTTTCCTATTGAACCCCTGGAGAGTAAATTAATCTCAGACTGAACTTGTTTATGTGAATAAGTCTTCATTTCATTTTAATTTTGTTTGAATGTTGTTTTTATTTCCCTTTTTTCATTTTTACTCACTGTTTATACTTTTGTTGATTTTCTCTCATGTTTATCTAAAGATATCACTATTTAAATTAATCTTTCCTTACTGACTTTCAAGATTTCTTTGGTTCACTTAGTTTGTAGACATATGCCTTTTAATTATGTTGACCTCTGAACTTTGACTGGTCCCCTGCAGTTTTTCAGCCTTCCTTTTGTAGGTTTGCTGCTGTGTTTGAGGTCATTGTCCTGCTGCGTTAACCCAGTTCTTTACAGCTTCTGCCATTGGACAGACTGTCTTACATTGAACTCGAAGGTACTTTGGTATAAAGGGGTTCAGATTTACTCAAAGACTGCAAAATAAGACCTACACCAGCTGACAGCTGATAATGAGGCTTTAGTACTGATATGCTAAGTTTACTTTTCCCTAAACATGGAGCTCTATTTTGGTCTCTTCTATGCTCAGGATATTGTTGCAGACATCTTAAAAGTTCATTCAGATTCTTTGTAATATCTTTGAGATTAGATGAGATGCAGTTTTGCAAAGCGAAATTGCTCTGCCCTTTTTGTTTAGTGTAAAGATGCTTTCTCCTTGGAACACGGTTCCTTCTAAACAAGGAAGGAACCGTGTCATAAATGTTAGTTTATGACAGTTGTGCTGTCATAAACTAACATTTAATATTTTAACAGACGTGGTTTCTGAGACTCAGCTCTGGGGTTCTGATAATGTTTCTAAGGATTACACTGTTTTACCAGGAAGCTGTCACAACCAGAAACATTTGGAGCTCTCTTAAATGTTTTCCACTTATAGAGATTTTTTTTCTGTTTAAAGACTGACTACAATTATCTAGTGAGTGGCTTTATAACTTTTCCCAAATTGTTGGGCAGCATTCTTCTTCCTTGGCGTAGTACTCGGACACACATTATGCCAAAACCTCTCTATTAGAGTAAAACTACTGGAGCTCTGTTAATCAAGTGCTTTAATTAGCACCACCTGGTTGCTGACTTCATCAAATCTCATGAAAGCACCAAGGCTGTTCTTAGATTTCCACACACATCTCTCTAATGTTGGACTTGTTTTTGTTTTTCCAAAAATGACAGTAAAAAAAAACATGGTGTATTTCTGTTTTTTTGTTCTTATAAAACAATAGATAATGAAATAAGTTGAAGCAGGTGTATTTAATTTAAGGAGCGTTTGTTGAAACAATCCCCATCCTTATAATGACATTGCCCTTAAAGATGTATGTTTGGAGATGTTCTCAAATTAAGTCTAATTTGTTAACACGTGGTTTCAGGCAATCAAACATCCTGTTCAGGAGATGAGAAAGTTTGTATTTCTCCAAAAAAAAGTTTTTTCAGATTCCTATAAAATCAAGCCTGTTCAGAACCTCTCTTAGATTTTATGATTTATTGATTGATGATTTGAGGATGTTTAATTAAAAAAAAAGATAGTAGAATGCAGAAATAATGGAAAATAACATGGAAAAAGACATGGCACCAATAAACACGTTTAATTTTGATTCACTTCATAGAGTAAAGTTTTAACATTCCTTTGAGAGCAAACATCCTGTTCAATTGTATAAATATGTCTTAAGTTTAATAGTGTAAGAAAACCAACATTTTCTGTTTATTTGGTCAATGTTTAATACAGCTGTTTAATACAGCTGACACAAAAATTGATAAATGTGATTTTTTTTTTATTTAGCAAAAAAAAAAATGCCCTTCATGGTTTGGTAAGATGGTCGACCTTGACACAAGAAAACTTTAAGAAAATGTCTGCTTGTCAATTAATAAGTGGACATTTTGATTGATTGGTAAGATCAATCATCTTTTAGTGAACTCAATAATAACTTGCAGCCCTGATTGGAATGTAATGCAATGGCACAAAACTCAGTGTGAAGATTGAAGCCACTTCATTCAAAAAGCTGTGGCGTGCTTTGAATTTCTAAACTAATTCTGACCTTTCCACAGGTCTCTTTGAGAGCAACGTTGATGTACGTTTGGATGCATTTTGTTTTACCTTTTCAGCACTTAAAGCTGATTGTTTTCAGCTCTCGGTTTTAGTTTTACAAAGCACCATTCACTTTGATCGCATCCAGCGGGAAACAACACCTGAACGGAATAACAACTCTGCATTAACCCAACAACAAAAACATGAGCCACTTCTGAATGCACACACATTCACGTGGTTGTGTCTTTTTCTCCACAAGGACTTTTACATTATACAATACATTCTTCAGTCCTTTTATTTTCATGAGTTATTTTCTGATAATAGTTTAATCCCACCCCAAAACCAAGATCTAAACCTAGGAGTCAGGTTGTGGACCTTATTATTCTTTTCTTTCAGCTTGGACAGTTAAAAAAAAGTAATGTTCCCAAGATAATAGAACAACTTTAAGGGGTAAACATGGAGCAGGTTAAACATGAACAATGAGCTTAGACAGCAAGAAGTTAACGCAGAGTGACACTTTACTTAACTACCAATAAAAGCTGATCATTGGGCAAAGATGGCCTTTCCAAGAGCTTCTCAAATCTTCAGCAGATGATGGGATGATTGCAGACAGGTGAGGAGTCTGCAGCAGGATGGCCACGCCCTCCAGCAAAGATCCTCCATTCAGGAAAGATCACACACACACAGATGAAACACATCCACACAGCTGGATCCATAATGGAACAGAGGAGTGTTTGGTTCTTAACCCCTACTGATGGAAGAACTGTCACTGAAAGACGGAGTAAAACATCAGTTGCTTACTCTTTCTGCATGTCTTTCTTATTACAAATATGCAAAATAAACTGTGGACTAACATTTTGAGATTAAATTTTTATAACAGAAAACAGAAACTAGATTTTCATAACTTTAACGGGTCCTGCGCAGCTTCAGAGGTCGCTGAACACACTCAAATGCAGCTTTTTGGCCCATCAGATTTCCACTTCCACTATCCTGTAATTTTACAACTCACTCATAAATAAGAATGCAAGAACATTTTAATCTCAGTTGGTAAAGTCTGTTCTGGATAATTGATTATCCAGTTATTGAATCCTATATTTGGAAATTGGAAAGAAAACAGGGGGGAGATTTAACTTGTTATGAGTGAAAACAGATTTAAATGTATGTAAAGACTAAGGAATAAACTACTAGGATTTCCAGTCCGTGCTTCTACTTTGAAATATTAAGCTAATATGTGATGAAGGGGGAGATATTAGCTGTAAAATGTGCTTAAATTACAGTGGGAGCTGCTTTCTCTCTAGCCAACACCATTTGGTCCAGTGAATGAATCAAAAGGACAATCCAACTAGTATTACTTAAGAGGTGTTAATTCCTTGTAATCCTCTCCTCTGTGTTACCAGCGGCAGCATTCATCTTGAATCAGTAAACAAGTGTGGAGATAAGGCAGCTTCGTGTTTCAGGTAGCAGAATATGAGAGTTACATGATTCATGAGATCAGAATCAGCCTGTTGTTACTTGGAATGGGTAAACACAGCAGCTACAATACAGAAAGAATGTGGGGGGGGGAATAGATTTTTATTGTGATTCAATATAAAAACTCAGCAAAAAGCTTTTTCTTTATAAAGCCATTCCTTATGGTTTTGCTGATGTCGTGTGTAAGATTTGAACATGCAGGATTAGATCTAATACCTGGGGCTGTTCGTGACTGATGGCTGTATACTTTTTGGGGTGTGATTATGAATGAGGCCCCAGAGCCTGAATTTAGTGTCTCGGTTAGTTTCAAACACACTGAGCGTCTTCGTTCAGATCATTACCACACATTAAAGCAGCAGCTTTTCTGTGATAAACATTAAGCTTGTGGCAGAGTCGTCCAGCATGTGTTGCTGGAAAAGTTACCATCTCACTTGTGAAATTTAATGTCTTTATTTTCCAAAAACAGAAACTAATCCCATAGGGCGGGGGTGCCCAAAGTCGGCCCTCGAGGACCGACTTTGGATACCCCTGGCCATAGGGGATTATTACAGCCTCAATATGTAGAACACCGGAATAAAACAATAGAGACGAAACCATGACAAAAACAATCTTCAAAAACAATTTTTCTACATCAAAGAGCTCCAATCATTTTAGACTCTACCGGAGCTGTAATAATGATAATGACGATGATGCATAAGCCTAGCTGCAGTTTCTAGACTGAATTAGCAATTACAAAAATAGAGTATTATAATGAAACATTAGATGTAAAATATTCATGTGATTATCCCATCAGTGCATGGAAATGATGCTAGCCATCATTTCCATTTCTTATCACAGTTCAATTTACTGTGATAAATAAGAATAAAACCTTAATTCCAATGGAGAAAAAGCTTCCAATGGGGCCATCCATTAACGTTTCTGATCAGATTCCTGAACCATCTCAGCTGACTTCTTTCGATGTGGAGGACCAGTGACTCCACTCCAAATTTGCCCCTGGAGCTTCTTGCTTGATATTTAAAGCAGAACTCAGCCACCCGACCTTAACCTGTACTGGACGAATATTAAAATTCCTTCAAACTTTGGTTAGATTTAAGTTTAGGTCTCTAAAAGTCACAACTTATTATTCCACAGTAGTATGTAAGCAAAACCACACTTTTTTTTCTAAGTCTGCTTCAATAAACAATAAATCAATTAATGAGATGATCATTTTTAATTGCATGCTAGTTTACTTTCCTCCTCTCTCTTTTTTCTATTGGACTGGAGACTGGACAACACAAGGTTTGAGTCCGTGCATCAGACACCTCGCTTTTCTTTTTCTGTAGCGTAATGAGGAGTGAATTTTCACATCAGTTGCATGGTCTAATAACACAGAGAGAATGTCATTTTATTTATTATTTTTGATTGCTTTATTAATTTTGTATATTCAAAAAGTCTTCGAACTTCAATGTTAAATGTTATTTAGAAATTCCTCTATATTGTTCTTTAAGAAGGTGTATTTGCTATTGTCATTATATAAATTTTAACATCCCGCAATTTTTTTTTATTGTGACAAGACTAGCGCTATCCAAATAGCACATACAAAGCTGTTATTAAAACAGTATTATAATGACTTCAAAAGGCAAATATTTTTAATAATCAAACCCAAGAAACCTGGCAACCATCCATGGATGTTTGCCAGGAATGTGAACCTAACTCTTACTTTGTTTATACAACGATGAGATGGTTAAAATGTGCCTGGCGGGAAATGATCTTAAGCTTTCCATGTGGATGTGTCCACCAAACTCCCATGTCCCCCTCAGTAGATGGACCAGGATAGAAATCTGTCCCCACTGTTAAACAGACAAGGCAAAGCCATGCTACTCCTCCCAAATCTAGGGCTTGACCGTTGCAGGTTTTTTTTAAAGTTGTCTAATCGGATCATGCTCTCTGTGCACAAACCAAAAACACTCTGTAGCATCTTCCCTTGGACCTGCCACTTTCCAGTGGAGTCTCTTTTAATCAAACCATAAATTTGATAGTGTTTCATTTTCCCAGTCAGCTCGGCTAAATGATGTGTTTAATACTGGTGCATTATGCATTAGGAAGATCAAAGTATTGGTCATTAAATAATAATGTGTTTTGATCCGAAGACAAGAAATGAAAGCCAGGAGGAGAAAGCAGTTTTTCAGAGCCATTTCAAACTGAGTTGCAAACAAATTTATGCATGAAGCGACGAGGTTGCTGTGAAATTTGTACTTTTGAGTAGCCATGCTGAATTTGTGATTGCTGTATGCAAATAGGTTTGGAACAGAACGGTTGATTGTTGGGCTTAGAAATCGTAGAAGCCACGTTTGCATGCAGAGCAATTTTTCAGAGGGCCTCTGTGCTTACAACAGGCCTCGTTCTGATTTCTACACCTCAGGAAAATCTGGTTTGGTTGGGCTCAGAGGCTTCAGGTTTGGATCAGAGGGGCTGCGCTGAGTAACCGAAAGACACTGTAATAAT
Source organism: Poecilia formosa (assembly GCF_000485575.1). Classification (NCBI taxonomy): domain Eukaryota; kingdom Metazoa; phylum Chordata; class Actinopteri; order Cyprinodontiformes; family Poeciliidae; genus Poecilia; species Poecilia formosa. Next base: position 186,227 of record NW_006800207.1, on the reverse strand, counting down.
ATTTGAACTGGCTCATTAGACACATTTATAAATTTGTAATTAATGCAGCTGTCAAGATCCAGAGGGAGTGAGAGCTACAGAATGATAGATATTTTAGATATAAAAACATTTTCCATTCTTTGCAAAAAGCTCCATCTCTGTCAGATTGGATAGCGTGTCAGTTCTTGGCAGCTATTTCCAACTGGAGCTACTGTAGGTCTGGACTGCTGAATAGGCTTTTAAAAATAATAATAATAAATAATCCTTTGTAGCTTCCGAATAAACTCTAAACTCTATTCTGCAAACGTTCAGTTGAATAAAGTTTGATAACTATGTTAAAGTTTTGCTAATCGACTCCTAAGAATTCTTAAAGTAGATATTTGTGTTCATGTTTATGTTCTTAGTTGGAAGTTTGCCAGTAACTTTTTTTTTCAAATACGAAATGTAGAGGAACAAATTAAAACACGAAAAGTAGAGAGCAAGATGTAAACATAAATACAATATCTAAGGGCATTATAGAACATGCAAATTATAATGTTAAAGTTAAATTGGAGGGTTGTAGTCTTTCAAAGACAGATGTAATTTGAAGTGAAGTTAGCGATTTAGGATTAGCTTCCCTTAAATACTGTGTTGGAGTAGAGCTTTAGCATTGGCAGAACTGTTTACAGTGCTTTAGTTAGCTAGCACAACCTTTTTGTTAATGGTGCCCACCTCTGAATCAAACCACTCATTTCTTTTTTTCCCCAAACATTCAATAAAATATAATGGCATAAATGAAACCATTTCCATCTTCCATGACTCATGGACAGAGGAGTCCTCTGATAAATTCAAGGTTGTGATGTTATTTTATAAAACAAGCATGAATCTGGAACATCTAACGACAACTGGTTGCACAATATTTTATAGTGCAACCATGTTATATTAAAATGCATGCCTCAGTTTTCAGATTTTTTTTTAAGTAAAACCATATGTCCTTCTTCTGCTTCTCAATTATGCATTGCTTTGTGTTGCTCTGTCACATAAAATACCAGCAAAATAGGTTGACGATTGAGCTTCTAATGTGACAAAATCCAACAAAATTCCACAGATAAGAAAACCATTTTTCAATGTCATCATTTTTGTGGGTAGCTAAATATGTTAAGGCTTTTTTTTGTGTGTTTTTGGTAAATTCAGCTCAGTCATCAGTCACTCTGCTCTTCCTTGATGACTTGGTGATAATAACCGTGAATGACAAGCTCATCTCTCAGGATATTGTACTTTTCCTTTGACTGCATTCTTGAGGGAGATGAGATGCATTATGTACGAAAAAGCACATTAATGGTAATGTGGATGCCACAATGAAGATGAATTGCCTTTGCCTTGTCAACTGTCTTCTGTGAAACCTCAGAAAAGAGGACAGAGAGAAAGGGACGGTTACTTACTGGCAAAGGCAGTATAGGTATGACTCAAATAAAAGGTGCATTAGTGACTGTTATTGACAATAGGCATGTGAGTTGTCAACATTTTGCATCTAACAGCCAAAAAAGACCAATTTTGAGACAGCCTCGAAATGAATATTCAAGATGATGACAGCGTAAAAGCACCAATCCATCAGACAAATACGTGTTAAACATGCTTGAAGCTGAACGAGCTGCATCTGCGGCGAGGTGAAGTCTGTTAAACACCCAAGGGAAAAGAAAATTCTGCTATTTTTCTTGGATATTTGGTGGCTGTTATCCGTGCAGTTTGTTGCTGACTCATTCAGCTGATGCAGTTATACTGGTCTCAGTTTGATTTAACTGTTAGAAACCTTTATATTTGACATGTAAACAGATCAGTGTGAACCCAGACGTCTGATTGCTCTGCATGAGTGTGTTTGGACAGGGTGTCACAGACCTAATTGCTGGGCTTCTGCAGCAGGTCATTCACATGATGAGCTTGGATTACCCTTACACAGTCGGCATAATAATAGCACTTGTTCAGCTGGAGCTGATTGCAGTGATTATTTCTGCAGTGTTATTTACAAACAGATTGCCTACCTGATTGTGATTATAAAGAATCTGTGGATTGGATTAAAGACATTTGGTGCAATATGGGTTTTAATACTCATTTTGTTTGAAAGCATGACTGTATAATGCAGGGACTGAATGAAGTAAAACACAGTTCCTGAAAACATCTAGACCATAGCGATTTAGTTTTTTGCAACAGATAACATGCCAGACCAGTTTGGCTGAAGACGTGTGATTGCACACTGATGTTTCACACGTTCACAGTCAAACTTTATGGTTCAAATCTGATTCCAGAATCAGATCAAAGAACCTGATTGAAGTCAGGAGGGCAGCCCTCTATCATCAGCAGGGACAAAATCCCCTTAATTGAGATCAATTAAAGCTAACAAGAAAAAGATATGTAACAATTTTTTGATTTGTGTTTGTGAAGTGTGTGCTGCTGACCTATGGGCCAGTTCAGCCTTGATCTAAACGGGCTTTTACTTATTTACCTATTTTCAAAGGACTCCACTTTACAGCATAATCAAACATTCACAGAAATAGACGATTTGATGTTTATTTTGTAAGTACTAGTACATTGCCTGCTATGTGATTGTGTTCTGAAAATAGGTTAAAAAATGTATTTTAATACAAACTCTTTAAAATGTTGGACATCTGTTCATCTGTTATGTTTTTCACTTGTATTTGGTACTAACAGTGTTTGAAGAGCAATGAACAGGTGTGCATTTTAACCACAGGAGTCAAGTAACCAGCAAAGGTGGCAAAGCAAGCACATGTGGAGAATGCTAATGAATACAAAGCTTCATAGAGATGACAGAGAGGTGGGGATCTGGCTGAAGGGAAGGACAGAAGGGCAGAATGGACAAAACTGAAGCAGCTGTTAGAGTTTTGCTTTAATTCGTGATCAGACGTTTTATGTTTGAAGAGCTCCAGATTTATGCTTATTTTCTAGAGATATGGCAATAAAAACCAGACATCACACTGATGAAACTGTGTAGTGTGTTCAAGGAGGTTACATGTTTTCAAATTAATAAATACATCACTATGAACCAATGCAGTCCAGAACGCCACCATTGACATCCCAGCAGTTGGTAAAGATGGACAGGAGCTTTGTTGTCACGGTGACATTGAGGAATACAAGCAAACTTGGGGAACAACTAAATTAGGCTTCAGATATGTGCCATATCTGATGTTGGGCTTTTTTTATATATAAGTTGTTACTTTTTACAATGATGGTTGAAAAATGAAGCTCACACTTGTTAAAGTTACTGTTCAGACATAACTTTTAAATTTACATCATAGTCAAAAAAACGTACTAAAAATAAACAAACAGCTACAGGTAAAGAGCCTACAAACACTTCTTAAACATTTTTTTCAAAATATGAAAATTAATGCTTTAGCAGCAATAACACTGAAGAATATTATAAAATTATCATGAATTAATTAGTAAAAACAGAATTAGAATCAATCATTGTCCTGTTTTACAAGCTAGCACTTTTTATGGCTATTGTCCAACTAACTACACAATAAATGCATATTTATTCTATGAATTTCCCTAATAAATATTTGCAGTGATTTCCTTTATTTTGTCACTTCTGACAAAACCCTCAAACACAGGACTTCTCATGTAAAACATCTTTGTTTTCATTCAGCACATAAATCTGAGTTTAGTTGTTTCTTTTCACCAGAATATAAAAACACTGCATGAATTTCTGTGCCCTCAAGAAGCTTGAGTAGATAATTAAAAAGAGTAATAGGATCATCCACCACTACTCTGTGTGCCTGGTAAGCAATGGGTCAAACTGGTCCTGTACTTTACCGGTCAGAACAGCTTTGCCCAGAATTTCATGACAACAGAGGTCAAGGTCTCTGGTCAGAAATCATTAAATGATTTGCCACTGGTACAATTATAGATTCCTCCCAGAGCTTGAAGTCCCTCTGCTGAATAAGAGACAGGTTGAACAGCTCTGTAAAGTGATCGCACAGTTTGTTACGCAGGTTTTATACGTATGTGCAGAACATAAACCTGACTGACTGAACACGGACTGAGCACGGCAGGCTTAGGGCAGACAGGACACTTATCCAACACTCTAAAAAATTCATTTTCACATTAGAAAATAAATAGAAATTATTCATAGCATCTACAAGCTAACTATAATCCTTCAACTCCCCACCTTGCAGCCACCTGCTCCTTCCATTGTTCAGTCCATTAATGACTTTCAAGTCAGTCCATACTGCCTTCAGATTAATATGAGAATGTTTACTCTATTTTATTTTTATATTGAAGCTTGCTCCTCCTGATCTCATTCATACTTGAGTCTTTTATGAAGAGAAAATAGGAAAATATCACACCAGCCCTCTCATTCTGATATGTTGGTCTTTGGTTACCCACAGAGCAATATTTTTGATGCATTTAATAGTAGTTATTTCTGTACACTTATTAATCATTCTTGATAACTAAGGTTGTTTTCACACCTGATGGACTCGGTTCAATTAGGGACCAAAATTGCAACATTTTCTACACTTTCATCTGGTGCAGTTTGCTTTCACACTGCACTGTGTCAAAAGATCCAAACTAATTGAAAAACCTGTTCACTTCCTCACCTGTGGTGGTGCTGCCAAGAATTATTGAAGGAAACAACACAAAATTCTTCAGAGAAGTTCAGGCCAACTTCGTCCTTTGCAAAATGTAAACAAAAATGGAGTAGCATCAAATTTTAGCGATTGTTGGATTTCTCTTTTGTCTAAACGACCACAAGCCATTTCTCCCTTTAGTTTTATAGACTCACACAGTTATATTGGCTCTGTTGACCCAGAATGTCCTGCACCAGTTCGCTCTCTGCTTTCGGGTTGGTCTCCAGTCTGGGTACCGCACCATAGTTCACTTCAACCAAACCGAGACCTAGGTTTTTAGGCAGACCAGAATTTGCTTTTTTGGACCGTATTACAATTGGGGTGGTGCGCATTCACACCACCCCAAATGAAACAGACTTTCAAGATAAATGAACTACAGTTCAATTTAGGCAGACTAAATAAGGCTGATGTAAATGCACCCTAAGAAATCTTCCTCAATTTTCTGGTTGGGACAAAAGGAGTACTGTGGTGGAATCGATTCTCTTTTAGCAAACAAGAATCCTACCAACAATAACAAAAATGTCTCTTCATATACTGGTTTCGTCTTAGTAAAATAATAAACATGGAGGCCGATAACTGTCACAGTGGCCAGTTTTCCTGAGGAAGTATTTGAGCATCACTTCTGACTCAGTGAAGCCTATGAATCCTTTACTTTTCACCACTGACACAGTAAGATTGATGAGACTCACTGACTTGACTGACTGCTGCTGCAGAGGACCTCAGCTGTCTGCAGACTGACGGTAGGAAAAAGCGCAGCCATGTGAATGTAAACCCTGAAAGCCTCAGACAGAATGCTGAGGCTCCTTACGGCTCAGGAAATTTGATGATACAGAGATCCTGTGTTTAAGCCATTTCCATTTGCTGAGAGCGAGGACATCATTCAAACCTTTCATTTACTGCTGGAAATGCTTGAAAATGTAGAATTAGCACTCACGCCTTCAAAGTAAAGGAAAACAAACAAAGTTGCAAGCAGGAAGATTGATCAAAAGGATCGTCAGTGAATTCTACACTGATGGGAAAATAAGTTGTTAATTGGGACAAAACTTAAACGGCAAATCACAAAAACAGGTTTCAGTCACGTGCATCCATCTCTAATTGTAGACATGAAGTGTTTGGAAACAACAGATGCTGCCAGTGTTTATGCATTTTTGTAAAAGAGAAAATTATGTTGCCAGAGCGTTGACAAGTTTTAGGAGAAATTCTGTCCTTTTCATCTCAGGGGCACAACAAAAATGCATTTAGTGACTTTTCAGCATCTTTTTATTACACATCTCCAGCTGTGATTGTTTACTGACGAAGAAAACATTGAAATAGTCCATAATATAACCTCCAACACTGGTTTCCACTAGAAACTGTACTTAAATGGCAGTTTGGTGTGGAAATTACATGTTTCTTTTATTACTGTTTGAGGCTGTGCTAAATATAAAGAGAGCTGGGCCAAAAGAGGCAGAAAGGCTGTGGCTATCAAAATTCAGCAAAAGTGGTTTCAGGAGAAATTCTCTTTAATAAATGTATAGTAACAGCTACACAGTGCCATTCAAGCATATTCATTTCCCTTGAGCATTTCAGCAATTTGTCACATTACAACAACTAACTTCACTGTAGTTCATTAGAGTTAAATATAATGCACCGGAATAAAGTGGTGCATATTTGTGAAGTGGAGCGAAACAGTCAGGATTCTCAAAAAAAGTGAAAACTGCGTCGTATATTTCCAGAATCATCTTTCACTTCAGTGACAGCTGCAGGTCCTTTGGGGTAAGTCTCTACCAGCTTTTGGACTTTTAGAGACAGACATTTTTGCCAATTCCTCTTTGCAGTATCCAATATGGTTGGAGAGCATCTGTGAACATATTTTTCACGTTTTGCCACAATTTCTCTAATGGAATTAGCTCTGGACTTTGTGATGCTGTTTGTTCCACCAATATTCTCTAACCTTTATGTGCCTTTATGTTTCTGTTTGACAATTAAAGATTAAAAATAATTACATGTAATATTATAGCTTTATTATACAGGTGAAAAAGTTCACAGACTATAAATTGGGTTTTTATTTAGAGATATGGTAGTTTCGCTAAAATAATCATACTAAGTATTCCAAAAGATCCATCCTGAAGAGTTTTTACGTATCCTAAAAACCAAGTTATTTGAAAAATGCATGATTTAACAAGAAATAGGGTGAAGATTAATAAATCTGTCTTTCTGAATCTTGAGAGAACCCAAAGCATGCAGGGTTTTTTGCTCTTGTTCTTGTTGAGACGTGTTGTAAATTTCCTCCTCATTGAGATATTTATGAGATTAGATAAAAGTGTTTTGGGTTCACTATGGGTCTCAGTGACTTTTAATTTACAACTAAAACACCAACCCAGATAAGACATCACAATAGCTTTCTGTTTACCAGTATGTGTTGCACTGAAATTTGGTAGTGTAGCCTAGATGTAGACATTTTGTCTCACTGGGTATTTTGGGGAGAAATAAAAGACAATGTTTTTGAATTCAATTTGATTGAATCAGATTAAGTAAAAAATTAAAATAATGCACTCAGCCCACAGTATTAGTTGAAAGTAGTGCCAGCAGTATTAATTTCTATTTAACAAAAAATTGATAATTCATAAAACAAGTCTAAGTTTAATTGCATTTAAAAGAAATCAAATTTGGAAAAGGAATAAAAATTGTTTGAGATGTCATTGATGTTGCGGTGTTGAGAGTTGAGAACAATTTGTTGGAAAATACACAACAAATAACATCAAACTTCATTATTCTATTGGCTTTGTATAAAATGCATCATTAGCTGTGGCAGTGAAACATATCAGCATGATGCAGCCACCACCATGCTTGACGGCAGGTTTGAAAGCCTCACCATGACTCATTCAAACATACTTGTGATCATTGTTGATAAACAGCTCAATACTGAGTAAGCCCAGGTTATTTCAAATTTGCAATAAATGTCTGTGGATGTTGTACCAGTCCGTGGTGGTCCTTTTATATGCTGTAGTTCCCTGTGGTGTTTTTATTGCAAAAACAATGCATACACTGAATTCTTGTTAAAAAAATTCTACTGTTTATTATATAATAATTCCACCTAAGGAAAGAACAAATAATCCACTTAATTGTGAGTGGATCTAAACTTCTGATTGGAGTTCAAAACCTTAATTTATAAGATAATAAATTAGGAATTCACCTGAGCAAAGAAATCTGCTCGTTTTCTACTCTTCCCAGATCCCAACAACACAAGCTGTAACATCACCATCATTACATAGCTCAGCAAAGTTTTGCCAGTTAGGAGCAGAATAAAACATCAGTCTGTCATGGAGAAATCCAAGCAAATTTAAGATGCAGGCATGATTAGGCCTGTGTGGTTTGTGCGTTTGACCCCGAGGAGGTGATGTGACTGATGAGGCCCCTCATGTGGTTCTTACTCTGGTCTTATCAGCTTCTTTTCTGCCCATGAATCAGACAACAGGATGACAATACAGCACAGGAACCCTGGTGTGTACCAGCAACTAAAGCTGAAAAAGATGGAAACTTTATGGCAACTTAGTGGGGATTTTCAAATATTGTCCAACAACAATTAAATCTCCTGAGAAAGGAGCGAACGGATGTGCTCATTTATGGAATCTAAGCTAGCCGAGGGTACAAGCGACCCACAGCAGACATCTCCATTTCTGTGCAGCACGCAGAATTAATAAACATCCATCTGTCTACCCTTCCTCTGCAGCCGACGTTCAAGCTTCTGGGCTGTAGCAAGTTGTAACTGGGTAAAAGTAGTTTTGAACCAGAGCCACAAGGCAGGCAGCCTGGAGGTGTCGCCTGGTCAAATTTAGCGATATTAGTGGGGCTCTTCAGGCGTACAGTGGGACACAGACAGAAACAGGGCCAGCAAATGAAGGATGAAGGTTTGCCTGGATGTCTGTGTTTGTGTGTGTGGCGCAGTGGTGACAGTGAGTCTGACTGTGGGAGGATGGATGAGTGGGATTCCACCCAGTTGGAAAGAAAGACTTATTGCTGTGGTTTGGAGACAATATCTACAATCCAGGATGTTTTTGCAAACAAAACTGTAGTTTCTAAATCTTTATCATTTATTTTGCTCCATCATGTTAGTGAAACAATAAAGTGACAGAGTAGCCATTAAAAAAACAAAAAAAACAAACAGATTTTCCCCTAGGTCTTTGTTTATTGATAAATGTTAAGAGGCCATTAGGAAAAGAGACTAAGATTGCAAACATATTTTTCTTTAAAGGGGCAGTATTATGCATTTTCCAGGCACATGGTGACAGTTTTATAGTCCTTTACAATAGTCGAGGCTGGAGTTAATCAAAACTTGTAGAAGTTGCTCAATGAAAAGTGTGCAAGCGTGTGAATGAAAGAGTGTCTGTAAAGTGCATTGTAGAACAATGAAGCAATTAAAAATGTTGTTTCACAGAAGTCAGTTCAGGAGTTTTTATTAACACAGTGTTGCTGATGTCCAAGAATCTGGAGCTGTTTTTAGATTTCCTCTGGGAGTGAAGAAGAAAAAGACGGGGTTTGTAGAAGACAAACCTTCCCCTGCTATTTAAAACTGTTCCTTCTATCTTCCATATAACTTATTTTATGTCATATTTCTGAAACGCAACATACAACAAAAATATAAATGTAAATTTTGATGCCTTACTTTATCAACACTTTGGTGAAAATGATAGTTTTACTAGGAGTTACAGCTTTAGCATTGTTTAAACCTGCAGTTCTTCTGGCAGCAGTTGTGACAGGAAGCAAATATAAACCTTTTTTGGGGAAAAAAATTATATCTGTTCAAAATTGGAAACAAATTATGTTTTTCCAAGCAGCGTCTGCTTCACATTACCTCGGTGTTTTCACACAGACTGCCCATTCCTAATTTGTGCACCGTGATGGAGGAAGAGAGAAGAAAGCACACACATCTGCCCGATGATTGTTAGTACAGGAAGGTTCCTTGGTTGTGGTGCTGATTTCACTTCTCTGAGGACAAAAAAATCAGAATATCTCCTGGTGTTGCAGCAGTAAAATGGTGCTGTTTCATTTCTTTTATGAAGAAAAGGGATTATTTTTAGAATATCCCTCAGTGGGGTTGTATTGATTTTGAAGCAATACAAATTCCACCATATAGAGATATATTTTGAGACAGTTTTCCGAATTTTGATAACAGAAAGTAATTAATTTATCAGACTTTTAAAAAAGTTTAAAAAAAAAATCTATCCTGTGAAAGAATTGGATTTCTTGGTTTCAGTGTCAGAAATACTTCAGCAATTATGTTCAATTACTTTCAAACAAAGTAACTGTTCTGTAGAAGATTATTATACTCAAATGAGTCCAGAAACACTTAATGAACATGGTGCAAGTGGTCAGATTATTTTATGTGAGGAAATGCTTGAAATGTATTTATCAGACAAGAGCCATTTTAAAATGGTTTCACCGTGTGGTCCATTTTGTCCACGCAGGTAAGTCTGTGTTTCATTTAGAAAGAAATCCATTTTGGAAGGAAGAATCCACCTCAAAATGATCCTCAGAGACGCCGGAGCTGCAGCAAGCACAATACACTGTTTAGATATATTTGTCAGCCTGTCCAAACATTAATACTCTACAGATACGGCTTCATGAAAAATGTAAGTTGTTTCTCTGTCTCGACCTATTAAATCCTCTATTAAGCTTCCAAAGGCAGTCAATACCAGCTTCTGAGCCATTTGGTTTACCTTAGAGGTTACGTTTCACCTTCCACATTCCACATTTGCACTCTGTTTTGTCTCACAGCTCAATACTGACGGCATGTAAAGCTGAGGAAAAAGCAAAGGTTTCCAAGAACAAGTACAGGAAATCTATTAGCATATCACGTCTTATCTTAGAACCTGTTATTAACAGAAACATTTTACATTAAAACATTACATTACTGCAAACATTCCCATTGTTTTGAAACTGCTTTTGATTTAAAAGACTTGACCATCCTCTTCATGAGACTGTTAGTGTCTTCAGTCAGAGGCTTCTTCAAGTACAGTGTAATACAGACTGCTACAGGAGATCTTTCCTGCTAAGAGTCATCTCTATGTGCAATAACTTGTTGAAGAATTTCAATTAATATGAGTTACAACAACATTTAATTCCCTTCGGGATCAACAAAGTATTTTCGAATTTTAATTTTCTTGTTTTATGTCAGGATATCTACTACCAGAGAATTTCTTTTTTTTTTTTTTTTTAACTAAACTCACCATGACTTTAAGCAGATTGGCCAACCCCGGACAATGATTGTGTGAGTTTGCAAGGTCCTGTATGGTCAAAAGCAGCATAAAGATTTAGATTACATTATGAAAATGCACACAGGACCTAAAACCTTAATTTTATTTTGGAGAAATATTCCGTGGTCTGAAGTGTTTGACACAGTAATCGTTGTTATATTTGGATGGGGGACGTTTTGCTGAACTATTCATGAGTTATTTCCCCAAAAGAGATTCACAGTTTGTGACTGCGGCCAAGAAAGCAGAGAAAGGTCAGGTCCAGACATCAGGAATTATAGCGCATTATACAAGCAGCAGCATAATCTGTGCTAATATGACAGCCACCATGTTCGCTGTTATATAACTGATAGCAGAAACTACGCTAGTGTCACTTGCTTTCTTAAGGAGAAATCGAAGGCCTTAACAGGTCTATTTCTCTCACTCAGAGCTGCAGGCTCATCACGCCTGAACGAAACGTCGTCCTCGCACAGCAACACATGCCACATATCCTCACCGCAGTGCAACATAATCTGTGTCTCACTGAATGGCCATAATAAGAAACTGTCCTCCAACTCTTGTCATGGAACTTCAGAAACCTTTAGAATAACATGCAGCTCAATCAAAGGGGGAATGTAATGTATTTTCCTTGAAAATTTGCAGTGTGGATTTTTTTTCTCTAATATAAGTGGAACCATGATTAAATTCTGCTGTATATCCATCTGTGGACGTGATTTTAATGTAGTTGTGCAGAAAATCACCCAGTTATCTCTCTTTAGCAGAAGATGACATTAATTGCAGTAGTTGCAGGTCAATTTTCTATGGTTTATTAGCTAGACAGTCTTTTTATTAACTGTTACAGAGTAATGTGAAATGTGGGAACTCCTGGGGGAGCAACAGACTTGTTGATTCTTGTCTATTTCTCACACCTCACAGACCTGCAAATGCATGTCTGCATGTATTCCTTTGTGTCCTGTTTGTGAGCAGTCTTGGCTTTTCACAAGCTCAATCATGTAGCAAACAATGCAAAACAGTACAAATACGTAACAGTATACATACTTAAATAGAAACACATTGCAATATTACTAAGGCAGTGGCTAAATGGAGTTTTTATCTGCTGTTTCTAGCTTGTATCTATAGCTAACTGTGCTGCCCAGCTTATATGGAAAGAGTATAGAGTGATGTTCTTCCTAAAGGCAATGATGCATCAACATGACTCCACATCTAAACACTTAACACAGTACAGTATATACTACTAAGTAATGAATGCAGCAATATTTTCATCAGTAAGTATACTTGCTAATGACCTAAGAAATAAAAGCAAGTAATAGTTGAAAAGACACTGTGAATAAGTATTGTACACACTTACAGAAATGGATTCCAAATTTCATAGCCTTTTCTGAGCAACACATTCATTGCTCAGAAATTTTGACCCATTATTCTACGCATAATGTCTTCAACAGGAGATTGTTTTCATGCACTTCAGTTCGTTCTGTAGATTTTCAGTTAAATAATTGTGACATTCCTGGAAATCTGCACTCGCCTCATTTGTCGTTTCTAACAGGTTTCTTCCAGTTTTGCCCTCCAATCCCTGACCACACTAGTCTTTCCTAATAGTTTTGTAAGTCACTGTATTAAAGAAAATGATATAACTGGGTGCAGAGTAGTGGAGAAACAGAATCATTTGCAACTCTCAGCAACAAAAAATTAAATTGTTGGTGAATATAATGAGGACCAGGATACCTGCAGCTCCTTTTTCAATGCGAGTGAATCATTACAAATACAAATTTATACTGCAGCAGAGCCCATTACTTCACTTTTAAAACAAGTTATTTCTATTTCTAAGAGAACTTTTGTCTTGCAACATCTGTCAGACGATGCTCAGGATGTTTTATGAGTTTGTGGTCACCAGAGCTCTAACTGGGGCAGCAGACTGAGAGGAGCGAATGCCAATAGGCTGAATAAACTGATCTGCAAGGCCGGTAATGTTGTTGGGGTTGGAACTTGGCTCTTTATGTCGGAGAGTAGAAAGCTGATTAAGTTAAGAGCGATAGTGGATACGACTCCAAGTCCACTCCATGCTGGTCAGCAACAGAAGCGCAGACTCACTCATCATGTTGAACCAGTGAAAAACCCAGGAAATCGTTACTGACAATTCCTCTATGTGACAGCCCAAAGTGCATTTATCCAACTTTGGAATATTTTACTCATTGTTGTGTTTGTAAATTTTTTTTCTTTTTCACTTCATCATTGCAATCACAAGTTTCTGAAATAGGATTTGTTGTATTATGTTGTTCTGCTTTGCCTTTTAATGAGAAGAAAACCTCATGTATATTTTCTTGGCTTCCTGGGTTCATTTCTTTCATCTAATTGTTTTTTTTTCTTATGTAACAGTTTGATTCTTCATATAAACCACCCAGTGGTGTAAACAGTTTTACTCTAATGATAAAAACTTGGTTAACAATGGATTTACTCTGCAGTATTTTCACAAAATACAAAGATCTAAAAAGGCACAAAGGGGGAAAAAAACTTATTCTACATTATATGTATTGAGGTCATTGGCATCATAAGAGGTGGAAGAATTTCGAAAATCATCTGGCATTAACAGATTTTAACATCTACATTTAGGTTCCAATCCAGTTTGCTCTGGTCTCCATCATATTCTGTCTCCATGTGTTTCACTGCAGCCAAATGTTGCTTAAATTATGCAAACATGTCCCATATGATGATTATTAGTGAAAGTGTTCAAATGAATTTGATTAAAACTATTTTTCTGTAAGAAAACAACACCAAAAATATGTTTTCAAAGAACAAGCTTGCGGTTGATGAAAGTTTGTTTTTGACAAGGTAAATTTAATCTTGATAAAATGAAGCTTTACAACAAAATACCAAAATATGTGAAAAAAAAAAAAAAAACACTGACCTTGACTGTTGCAATCTAACTGTATCTAAACTGAGAAGTTAAAATCTTACTTGGAGTAATTGGAAAACTTTTGTCCCATTTAAAATAATTTAATATATAAACATATTCATTCTGTCTTTTGGCTCTAAGGATCCAAACTAATAAAATAGCACTAACCAGATTTCAAATGTTTAATGCAATTCCTTTCTTCAGTGCTACCGTGTGCACAGTGCTTGCTCACTTTTCCAAGTTGGTGCTTATAAAGGACAAATTAAAACCTGATTCCCATTTTCCATCAGTTGTCACAGTTACTTGAAGTACCTTATTTAAAACTACAGTTTGTAAGTCACTGCTGTGATTGAGATGTGACTGCGATACGAGTCCCTCGGTTCATTAGCTCATCGAATATACACCAAAATCATTTTAAGCACAGGAGGATCACTCAGGAACTTTTACACCTCACTGTATCGGATTTGTAATAAAAATTGATTGTCCCATATTTCTCGTAATTACAGCAGCTGCAATCAATTTCTCAGTTGTTGTTGTGTCCAATTACTTCGTTGAACAAATCCCCACAGTCCTCTTCCACTGAAGCTGCAGCTCAGCAAACAAGGCAGAGCTTCGTCCTCTGCGACATTCAGCCACCATGCAGCTGGTTCCTGTTTAAAACACTTATCAACCACAGGGACATGCAAAAGTATTCGCACTTCTCGAACTTTTTCCACATTAATCACATTCCACCCCAACAGTTAGATGCAGTTTTTTGAGGACAAGAAGAAGTAGATAGTTTGTAAAGTGGGAGAAAGATGATGCATTCTGTTTTAAGTTGACAACCCTATAAAAATTTCAAATTAAAACAATTCCTTTCAGAACTCACCTAATCAACAAATAAAGTCCTCTAGGGTGTAATTTCATCTCAGTATATATCCAGTTCTGTAAAGGACTCAAAGGAGAACATGAGTGAACAAACAGCATTAAAACCAAGGAGCAATGCAGGCAAGTCAGGGTAAAGTTGTGTAGTTTACATCCCAGTTAGATTAAAAACTATACTAAAGTTTTTTAATCCATTATCCAAAATAGAAGATTATGCACAACTATAAATCTGCCAAGTTGGGGTGATCCAGGTAAGGAGAAGCATCCAAGAGGATCATGGGAGGTCTGGAAGAGCAGCATATACCCACATACAGGTGGGAGAACCTGTATGTCATGACCATGGGTTGTTCCCAGTCAATGCTAAAACAATAAAGTTTATTTTCTGCCCCCCCAAAAAAACAACAAAACAGATTTTAGAAGTATGCACTACAAAAATTAAACTCAAATGCACCGTTTTCAGATTTTAGAACAAAATTAATCATCTAACTTTTACAAAGGAAAACAAAATATTATATTTTGAAGAGTGAGGCTAGCTTAGCTTAGTGAGCCCTTTCCATATATATGGAAAATAAAGAAAGATAGGTAGCTCACTTAAATATAAAAGGACATAGTGTGAAACTAAAAATCTTAAATTTATTTTAACAGCCTGGTACAATTACAGCCCTTCTGTTGTACATGTGCTATGTGGATATTACAAAAACATCTTATTGCTTTTATAATTAAAAAAAAATTCTTATGTGGTTCTTTAAGAACCACATGAGTTTGGAGATCACTGTCCTAAACACACCATCAGTGACATATGGTAATGGACCTTATGGACCTTAAGCTATTTTGCAAAACGAATGGGTAAGAAAATTGTTTCTGAATACTTAAATCAAAAGAACGAAGTTTGAAAACAAATACTTTATACATTTTTCATATTTTTAACATGCATAATTTTCCGTCAACTTGTTATGATGTGTTTGTCTTGCCAAAGATCATCAATTACATATGTTGAAGTATTGTAGTATGAAGTATTGTAACAAACTAAGAAAAATCTCAATGGGCACAACTTCTATTCCCATACATATGAAATACATCAAATTACACATTCATCTAATATTTTATCTTTCATAAATATTCATGAGCATAATTTCCCACATGCTCCGACTTCCTTAGCTTGGATTCAGATGACCTATTTAACAAATTTCCACTGATTTTACTGTCAGAATCTGGTGTGTGGTCTTAACCTCTCCTCCGAAAGAGGATTATGTCCAATCATTCAATGAAATTAGGGGCAGATTTTGCATAATTTCAGCTTTTTAAATGTAGTAACAAAAGTTAGAAGAAAATGTAGACAGGAAAAGCTTTGCAATGTTTCTTGGGTTTATCAGCTAACGTAATTGGCCAGGTGTTCTTCTGCACTGAAGCTCTGGGGAATGAACCAAAAGTAACTTACTTCCTGTGGTGCGACAATGAAGATAAAATGCGATTATTCAAGGCAGTGGTGAATAACATATGATGATGAATGATCCAAACAATCTATGTTTGGCTCCAATACAGCAGCACAAAGTGAGCTGGTATCCTTAAGCAATTAATCACCATAATGTTTGCCTATTCAATAAGGATACTAAAAGAAAGCCCTGTTTACACACAGTCGCTGCTTGTAATGTTGATTACTTGCTTTGTTATTGTCATCAAAAGTTTGCCTAAAAGATATATAAACTCTTTCTATCATAAGCAAAAACGCTTAGATCGAGATAGGACTTTGATTTATAAGATAAGGAAAAATACTTTACTGCAAGAATGCAGGAAGACACAATATTATCTCCAGCTACGCTGAAAAAAGTTCATACACACTCACACACGCGCACGCGCACATGCACACATTCAATACCATCCCATCACTTTTCCTCTAAGACCAGACAAAAAATGTTTTCCAATTGGATTTTTGATCTCTTCCTTTGAAGAGATTGTGCCCATTTTTTTTATTGATCTTAAGCGATCTCACACTGGGAATCCTCACTCCTATAATGACAAACCGATAGAAAAGTCTCTCAAATCAATCCCAAAGAAATTCCTAAGAAATTCTGAGATGAAGGTGTCAAAAACATTAATGTTTAAGATCAGGCAAGCTGAAAGAAACTCGAAGCTGATAAGTACTTTAAACTATCATGAGGACACCAGTGGCCTCATGAACCCATTGACTTACATGTAAGCGTTTTGGGGGTGACAGTTTAGGGGCTAAATAGACTAAATAAATTTTAAAAACAGAAAAAAACTGACTGAATTTAGGTAATTCGTTACTTAACCATTCATGGTTTTCCTGATGTACATTGGCACAAGTTTAGCTGTGGTGATTATCATAACCACAAGATTTGTGATGCATCTTGATCTAACGTTGTCACCAGATCCAAACAGCGAGAAGCTCCTCAGTGCTGCATGGGTATGAGTGGAATTACAATTAAGCTGTCATTACCTTGAAGCCAGTTGTGCTGGTAATTGTGAGAGGATGACAACAGGTTGGCCAGCATTAACTCTCATCTTCCTTTGGCGGGTTCAGCACCTGCCTGCTGGCCACCGGCCGAATGTTTTTCTGACAGGCTCAGCAGGAATGATTGATGCCTGAAGGTCTCTGATGGTGAGTGCATCTCACTGCCAAGCTGCTCCATCCAGCCAACGTTCTCTCTTGAAACTCATTTTGGCCACACCTGTACTTGCACGCTTTGATTCTCTGTATTTATTTATTTATGTTTGCTTGTAGGCTTAATGCCTGGTAACATGTACACACTTGCAAGATAAACCAACGCTGTGTGGCACTGATAATTTTGGGGGAAATTTAATCACCTTTGGGGGATTTCTGATGTAATGTCGGATGAAAAATCTGTAACTCCATGTTGTTTACCTAATGAATCTTGGGGTGTGTCAGAACCGCTTAACATGGTCCTTCATTGTCCTGTATCCTGTTCAGAGCAAATATTATTGCCAAATGTCAACCTTTTGTTTGGTATCAAACACAGGACTCTTTTTGTGTATTTCACTGGAATGCTCTGCAGTATTGAGAAGTCTTTATCTTCTTTTTATGCCACACACATACACACACCTCACACCTTATCTCCAAAGAATTTTAAACCTTCCAATGTCCTGATACTACTGCATTTCATTGGTATTTTAAGCAAAGACTTGTAGGGTCTTAGAAGTCAGCTGGCATTAATTCCTCTGAGGCGAAGGGATTCTACTTCCCCTAGAAAGAAGCTTAAGATAAAGTTCTCCTGCTTTCAAATGAGTATTTCTCCGTTTTCACAAACATTTTATTTCATTTTCTGTACAGCTAAAGAATGACTAATTAATTCTGATTATGTTTAATGTTCCATAATCACTTTAATGCTTCATATACAGTTATTTTTTTTCATTTGCAAACAATAAAGCTAATTTGACCAAGCGAAAGAGTTGACTAATTGTTTCATTGTTCTGAAGGTTTGTGGGCAATGGACTGTAATAAGAGCAGGTGTATGCATAATGTATCACAGTAAACAAAAATACAAAGAAACTGTGAATATTGATGCTGCTTTGTAGAGAAAAAGGAATATTTATTCTTCTCGTCGAAACTAAGAGTCGAGCAAGCTAACAAGTGCAACTAGCTAGCGCACACAGAAAATTGTTTGAATTAAAAATGACAAAAACCATAAGTTAGTTGTAATTTTCTTGCTTTACTGAACTGTTTGCTCAGTCTCATGTGTTGAGGTCAAACTAGTGTCCATTTCTCTTAAATTAACTTCTCCATTTCAATCACATTCATTCTTGCTAGTTTGGAGAACCAGGGATTAGCATGGGTGTTATGGTGGGACGACGTTTGAACAAAGCCTAGTTTTTGACACATAGAAATGGCCGCGGTCTGTGGCGAGCTAAGATCCATAACGAGGCGGGAGAAGCCTCTCTTCTTGCAGAAATCCAGAGCCTTCCATGTGAGCTGCGAGCCCAGGTTTCTGCGGCGCCACGCGAATGCCACGACCACGTGAGTCATCCGGGCGTAACTTCCATCTCCTGCGTCTTGAGCAAACTCTGTGCCGCTCACTCCACCGTTCAAGTCGTCAAACCTCTCGCCTTCTTCCACCCCCCTTTGGCCTGTCACCGCCACCATTCCCACCACCTTGGCCTGACCGTTGACGTCTGCCTCTGCCACCCAAAAGCCATTGTCTGGGATTTCCAGGTACCTTGCTTGAATGTCGGCCATGTCTGTGTTTAGCCTGCCCATCATGTAGCTATCGTAGATGTCATGGCAGCAGTAATAAATGAAGCCAGCCCAAAGGCTCCCAAAGAGCAATGCTTGGAAATAGGAGCTACCTCCGAGGACATAGCCGGCCATGGAAATACTGAGAGCAATCCCAACATGGTCTGGATTGCTTATTGCCTTGAAAAACGCTGGGTAAACATGTTCAAGTATCCCATCGTGAAAGAGTGACATGACCACATCTTGATCTGAGGGTTTGTATTCCCTGATGGAGAACTGGACTGAAAAAAGAAAGGGAGGGGGAGGGAAAAGAGTTTTCAGTGAGACTAATCTGCCTGTTGTTGCAATAATAAATTCCTGATGGATTTCACAATAGGCTCAGTAAGCTTACCTAACGCTTTTAAAAAATACACCCATCAATATACCTCTTACAGAATCACACAGTTTTCATTGTAATTAATGCCTTTGAGCTTTAATACAAAACCTCCATTTGCATGACAACCTGAGGAGAAACTCACAATTGAAATTATTAGCCTATTATTTCATTTTCACATTCCAAGCATGAGTCATTGTGAGATGGAATACAATTAGGTCTCAAATGCACTGCTGATAAAAATCCAATCAAGGTGAGATCTTGAGGCAACAAACAAAAGGTCTCCGGTTTCACTGAGTGCTGTTATATGTCATCTGGCATTTAATTGGTGACACTCATTCTCTCTCTTTCTCTCATATTAGCAGCTGAACCTCAATTATAATCAACTCCTCTAGCAGGAAAAAAAGAGCTATCAAAAAACTGAAAAGAGTCTAACTTACAGTCGCTTTTGTGGGCCATGCCGACTCGGTCCCCTTGTCTTCCGCTTGCACTGAAGAATTTAATGCTGCTGCTGTGCCTGGACTTAAGCTACAGATTCTTATAATCAGTCGTTCATGAAAGGGATTGAAATTAGTCTGAGCATGCTCACCATACACACACACACACACACACACACACACAACAGGAAGACCTTAGACGACTTGCAACCAATGATTGTTGAAAGCACTGAACAATGTGTATACTGAGCCACACAGTTAAATTGAGATGATATCAATTTGTGGAAGTGTGTTAAAAGTTTGATTGAAATTATTCACAGCAATGATTTGATTAAGAAACATAGACTTTTTTTTTATAAACTTAATTAGCTTAGTCAACAGAGTAAAGAACTCAATCACTGGGTTTCTTTGGGAGGATGAGCACAGATCCTGAATAAATTGAGAGGGGAAACTGAGCAGAATGTAAATACATTGCACGATTGAGGTTTTAATAGACAATCCCCAGCCTAAAATAATCATAATCATAATACAGGTGCATCTCAGTAAAACAGAACATCACTGAAAACCAGTGAAACTCATATTATTCGCAAAATTCAAAGTGATTACAATTGTCTCTTTCTGTTAAATTTGATAATTATATGAAATCTTTAAATGGAAACAAGCAACTATGTTTCTTTGAAAATTTGAATATTAAACTGGACCTAAAATACTGATGTTTTTAAAACAGAAATGCCAGCCTGCTTCTTTGTACATATTGTGCAGTATATGTACTCAGTATTTCGCAGCTCTTTTTGTATGAGCTGCTACAAAAAGAGCTGCTTTTTGTAGCCGCTCTTTTTGTAACACCCTCCCAACAAAGAGGATGTTATGTTGGGTCCAGTATTTTTCTCTGGAGCTTAGCTTATAGATTGCCTCAAGAGTTCATGTCAGGTGAATTCGGTTGCTGATCAAGCACAGTGGAACCATGATTTTTACATTTCACTTGTCCACTCAATAATAAAACGGAATCACTGTTTTTCCCTTACTCTAAACAATTTTTTGCTAGGATACACCACTTTTGTGGGAGATCTTCCTAGTCACAAACTCTCAACTGGACTTTTGAAAAACTTGGTCTTTGTTAGCTCTAAGCTATTCTGAGCAACGTTAAATGAAATAAACTTCAAGTCCTACATTTTATGTGTAATGATGCTACATAACATGAGTTTTTGAATTGTACTAATAAACTAAATGAAATCTCAGATGATATTCTGGGTGACTGATTTATGAACCTGTACAAGCCTTTGTGAGTAAACACATTCTGGGAAAGTTTTGGCTGTTTCCTTTCTGCCGTTGAAGGTTAAAATAAAATTAATACTGTCAGCCTCTCTGACATAAAGGTGTCCTAGCCTGTTGGTGTCTTGTGCAATAATCTGGTGGCCCCTGGACATGATTTAATTTTCGTTGGCAGGAGAGGGGCCTTTACACCTGCTTAAATCAATAGCACTGTCTCATGAATCCATAAGGGCTGGAAGGTTGAGTTGTACAGGAAGCTTCTGGAACCGACTCACAACCACCATGCAAGTTCTAAATCCTGAACCTCCAACCTCACCAACACTGAAATCCCTTTTGGTGAGGACAAATCCCCGTAAAAGTCTTCCTTTCCCATTTCCCAGTCTGATTTAAATCCCATCGGATCAATCTAAAAGCTCCGGCAACATTAAAGAAACAGAGGGAAATTAAAAGCACATCGTTGTTGGTTTGATTAAGCTCAGTTTGATGCATTTGAAGCAAAGTAATTAATTCCCACGTTCTGTGGAAAACTTAATTAAACTCAATAAATTAATGTAATAAAATGCTAAAGGCTGCAGATGTGTTGATTTTCATTTATTAGTGGTAGTATTATCGCATATGTTTTGGTGTTGTTAAGAGTAGACACAAAACGTTTAGCACTGCAAGCATAATTATCATGATTCATCCAGGAAAAGGTTTAGATGAATACAGTTTGTTAAAGTAAAAAGATAACTTTCTCAGTTGACCATATTGTCTGATTTGACAAAAAAAAAGAAAAAAGAAAAAAAAAAAGACTAATTATGCAACTGAAATATTTGAAGTGGGATAATCACAGCATGGTGGCGCAGAAGGTACAACTGCTGCTTCGATGCGCAAAGGATGAAGTTTGGGTTTTCTCTCTGTGCATGCATGGGTTTCCCCAGGTACTCCAGACTCCGCCCACTTTTCAAAAAACATAACTTTTTGGGTTATTTGTCCCTATGGTTTTCCTCTGTGTCTTCTTGTTGCTATGTGATAGACTGGTGACCTGTCCAGGGTGTACACTGCCTTTAGCCTGATGATCATTAGAGACAGTGTTCTTGATGTGGCCCTCCAAGGATTAGCAGCTATACACAATAAATGGATGGATAATTGTAGCAGGACAGGCCAGAAATTGTTCCTGGAAAAAGAAATGTGGTTCTGTTGTTGGTTTTGAAAAAAAGACAATAGACTGCTTGTTATAGTAAGGAGTTGCATGAGCAACTTCTGAGGAGGGAGCTAGCTGAGCAAGTTGACCAAGTTAAGAGACATGGAATGTGGAGAATAAGGCTGAGCAGCAGCTATAAGCCGACCAGAGCTCAGAAGCAACCTACATGAAAAAACACCACAGTCTTGCACATATTCCTCACCTTGAAAACAGGGACCGATTATTTACAACTGCAAGTACACAAACAATTTGCTCCTGCAAGTAAGACAACTAAATCCACAGCATCTTGGTATTTGTAAAGGTGGTTGAAATCATCAATACTAGCCAATTTTCATTCAAAACCTTCAGATATCTGCTACAAGGGTTAAAAGAGATTTAATCTTTTTGGCATCATTAAATAAGTTCAATTAGGTCAACAAAAGAATGGTTTCACCACAAGAAATTTAAAGCTTTTGATTTGCCTACATTTAATTTAGAACAAGCTAACAGAAAATATATAACCTGTGAAAAGAATAGTAGAAAATATATGACTTTACAAAATGAGAGGGCAAATATTGTAGTAGTTTCTATTAGTATTAAAGTTCAGGGATGGCATTTTAAAGCAGGATTAGGTTTTGAACAATATCCCAAGCTTTAGACATCTCTGTCCCATCTATAAACTGAAAATGAAGACAATATGGCGCCATTTTACACCAAACAAGAAATGGCAATCCTCCTGAACTGGCAAGATGGTCAAGGATCATATGAACACTGGATTCTGTGAGAAGTTGATTTGAGTCCCTGAGGATTTCCAACATTGTGCAGGTCTCCTAAATCGAACCCTCTGTGGCTCACACTTTACCACTTTCCTCAAAATGTTATTCTGTAACAATTCTTCAATTATAGAATAATTAACAAAACACATCAGAGTTAGGACTATAATGTTCAACATATGCGCAGCTCTTCTGTCTTTTGTAAGGAAAAAAGAAAAGAAAAAAGCCAGACTAATTTGTCTCTTTTTCACCAGCAGAATGACTCTGAATTTCTCATTAACGTGGAGCAGAACGTAACAAGTGACTTCCTCTAAAACTTCTTCTCATTTTATCTCACAGCTTCTTTGTTGGTGCATCAGGAAAATACAATACAAAGAGCAAGGACACCATTAATAGATAAAACTTAACAAAGACGATGTATAACTAGAACAACCATTGAGTGAATTTTTTTGTTGTTTTTTTTTTTTGTTTTTTTTTTTTACCAGAAATAGAAAATGCTAAATTCACAACTACCCTGTTACAATTTGGATGTTTCCATGGCAACAGATACAACTGACAGGTATCACTAATAATGAAGGATAATGCATTTAAAAATAATATAGATTTGACTGTTTTGACAAGATTACCTATAATCACCTCCTGAAAAATCTGACAGAGTAACATGAGTCCCCTGTACTTTACATTCTACTGCAATTTTACTAATGTGAGGTTTGGCTGTTGCAGAAACTGAAAGAGACAAGTAACAAAACAATGATTGAAAATTACTTTAGAACATTGATGTGCAGGATTTGGGCTGGGGAGAATAATGCAATCTTGCCTGGAGGGAACAAAGCTGCTGAGGTCAACAAACACTACCAGACAAAAGCAGGACTAACATAGCCTTGAAAATGTGATCGAGAAATATTCACACCATAACAGGGCAGCTTGTGGGCGTCTGTATTAAAAATTGTTTCAGAAAACATATGGGTCCTCGTCCGTAGCGTCAGGCCTTTTATGACCACACATAATTTAACTTATGAGTTCTGGAGATAATTACACAGTGAATACATCGTTGGCTGAATACTGAACAGTTCAAAGATGCAATAAGCAAAAAAATAAAAGGATGGTGGGAATGGAAAATCACAATGCAGCGCTGTGTGTCACCTGTTGTGCTCTTTGTTTTGGACAGGGGAACTGTACAACTCAGTACAATGTGGGAGTGTATTTCTACATGTGTCTGTAAATATATAACTATCATTATAAGTCACAACATTTCAGTGTTGTTATAACTACTGAAAGTACTGACTTTCAGGGCATATTTGGATCGATTGAGGATGAAAATGGCAACATTAGTTATATTTATAGCTGGTTGGTTCACTTTCAGGTTATACTCTCAAACAAACCAAGTCCTTTAAAAACCTGTTCACCCCCTTGACTGTGGTGGCGCTGCATCAAGAGCCACAGAAGGAATCAACATGAAAACTTCTGAAGAAGACACTGATTGCAACTTCCATCTATGAGAAACGTAAAAAACAATGGAGTGTCAGATCTTAGCAGTTGAATAATTTCTCTTTTGTCTTTTGGTATTTCTACCGATAATGCTAGACGCTGGTGTTTTTTATTTGGTTGTATTTAATCCCTTGCACTACAGTCTGCTTCCTGCTTTTGGAACGGTCTCTGATCTGCTTGGCATTCACATTTGAACAGCACCAGAGTTCGGTTCAACTGAACAGAGACCTAGGATTTCAGCCAGAGCAGAGTTTCTTTTTGGTGAGCAGAGTTTGATTACACATTCACACCTCCCCAAATTAACCGCACTTTCTAAGGAAACAACGTGTAGTTTGATAAAAACTGACTTTTAGGTTTTAATGTACCCTGAAAGCTCCGTGACAGCTGATCCTTAATGACAAATTTTTAACTCAAAAACCCTCGTCTCTGACAACATTGAGGCAGAGGTTTTAATTTTGATCCAGTTCTCATGGATGGCAGCCTCGCCTCTGTCAGAATGCCTCGGGGGTTTTGAAATGTTTAGGCTGGGTGTTTGTCGGGCAGGAAATGACAAGTACACTAATAATGAGAATGTGAATGCAGACCCTGTTTCATAAAAAGACTTATTAATAAAGTCCTCCTGTCCATAACACTTGAAGTAATTAAAAGTCTTAGCCTTTATCTGAGGAAATGTAAATGGAGACATATTGACTCTTTGCTTTACTTTTCCTTCAGATGCTTTTAGGTTTCTTCAAGTTGGGTCACCATATTATATTGATTGCAGAACTGCTTGAAAAATAAAAGCCTCTTAGCTCTGTTTAGCGTATCATCATAATCATCTCTCTCTCTCTCTCTCTCTCTCTCTCTCTCACACACACACACACACCTACACACACACATAAAAACACACAACTTAATCCACTTTTCTTCCAAAAAGAAAAGTGTCAGGCTGTTATTAGCCTCTTTTTGGAGTAGTGTAATGTATTTCAGCAAGATAATACATTGATATAATTCAGAATCAAACACGTACATGTGGCTGTGGGTCCATTGATAAAACAGTTACAAATACTCTTCAATTTATTGATCTGTTTTGAAAAGATTGTGTGTTAAAGCTTTGAAGGGACTTGGCATCCATAAAGCTGAAGATTAAAGCTGAAGAAATAATCAAGATGAACATAAGAAATATAGTACAAGTCTTTTCAGCACATCATTAAAGTTTGTCATAAAATTAGCTAAGAGTTTTTCTGAGCTGATTGCCCATTGTCTTGAAGTTGAAAGTCATCAGATACACCTGAGATGCCTTGGAAACCAAATAAAAACTAAACTGCTTCATTAAAAGTACAGTGGAGACATGGGTACCACTGAACTGAAATTTTATTCATGGTTGTATTCTTCCACAAAGACTGAAAGGGAAAGAGCCTGTTTAGTATGCTTGTCATAACAGTTTGACATTAAGGGATTAAACCATAAAAGTGTGATTTCCCCTTCATATCCAGTGGCAAGACATCTTTTAATCAAGCCCTAAGCAAACTTTTCTCCCCTTCTCACCGCTTTTCCAGAAACCTGGAAACAAATCTAGTGTGCGGTCAGTCAAGTGACTACAAATGAAAACTACATATTGCTGTCAGCTTGCTAGACCAGTGTATTGCATCTGATATTGGACATCCAAGTTAAACATAATATTTTTAAGCATTACAATGAAACTAGCAAAAAATAAACAATGAAAAAAAATCTAATTTGGCTCTATTAAAACATAAGTAATCCCTATCACCATTTGTAAATTTGGCATGCCCATCAGTAAAGTGCTTAAGTCTCTTCAGACCTGATCAGGACTAACCTGTGGTCCTCAGGAGTTTCATGACAGTTATTATGTCACTGAATAAAGGCGTATTTACAATAATATTTTATTGTAAAGGCAATCATAATGCTACTGCGCCTTGATACTGGGCAGATCGAGGTTTGTCTGCAGAATCACATCTTTGTTATTTGTTTCCTCAGAGTTACTTCCCTGTAGGAAGTTTCTTCACCTCCACCATCAGTTTAGCCTTCTTGAGTGATACTAGGTAAAGATTTGATCTATAATCTGAGCCTCACACACAGTATTCCCATGTTGGGTCAGAGCAACGTGCTTGATGGTTGGGTTTCTGTGGCTTGTTTTTAGTAAGCCTAAAACACGCAACAGAAAAAAAATATATACTAATCGTAAACAGATAATATAAAGCTCTGTTAATCTATTTATCATAGAATAAACAGAGGACCAAGTAGTTTACTCTGTTGAAGAAAGAGACGTTAATTAGACTGTAACAAGCATAGAGCATTACACAACTAATTCAAACATGGACCCGCCCTGTTCTGCTCCTATCAGTCACACATCCCAGAAGATTTACACTTGACTCACCATGAAAGTTAAAACACACAATAAAATGGAGCTGAAATATGTAAAAACAAAACAAAACAAACAAAAACATATACATTACAGTGGCATTTTTCTGTTACACCTGTTTTCCAAATTTATACGTAACTTGACAAGCCAGAGCAACTTTATTTTCTCTTAAGTTACTGCATTGGTTGAGCTTTTGGAGCCAAGAGAGTAAAAATAGGGCCGGTACTAACAGCTACCTAGCGATCAAATTCTTTCAGCATTCATCAGATCTAACCATCCAGGCAGAACGGAGCTAATTGAGGTTTCAGGCTACAGTAAATTTGTGAATTTTGAGAGGAAATTGTGTCTTTATGAATGTTTGACAGACACCTTTTCAACTTGGATACAGTCAAAAAAATACACAGTGCTCACTCATTATTTCCCTGAATGGTTACATTCTGGTTCGTTCTGCAATACACCAGGTGTGTTATGTGATCCACAAGCTTGGCTTCAGTTGTGTTCCCCTTATTCCACTCACGCTGGTGGATTCCCAACTTCTGGTTATGATAAATCTGAATTCAGAATGCCGTAACATGACCAAAGTGTGTGAAGTCGCAGGGAGGTCAACCTCTAAATCGGACCTTCCTCACTAATCCAAAGACTGCATTCCTCAGAGCATTCCTGAGTTTCCAAGCTTATTCAAAGCATCTTTACACTATCAAAGTCCATTTTAGTCTTACTTTGACAGAGCAACAACACAGCACTGCTCATGAGTCTTCAGCTATCAAAATGTGGAAGGTTAGCTGCAAATAAAACAAAGACTTTGGAAAAGGGACGGAAATATGCAATCATAGGATTTTGTTGTGATATATTTGCATCCTGTGGTAAAAGCAGCAGACGTACTGCAAGCAACCCGCTGTTATGGAGTTCTCTGTGTATCGGCTGATGCACAGCTTCAGGCAAATATAGTCTGTGATTTCTTTTGGATATTGCCTATTATGCTGGGTTTTTACACATCCCAGTCACGAGTGCTGTTTAAAGGCCATTACAATTCAAATATTATAAAAGCATCTCCTCTGATTTTTTTCTTTGAATTTGTACTAGAAATATATTGGAATCAAAGGAGGCGACTGGAAAAAGAATCATGGTTTAATAACTTATTACTAGTGTTGTTGAGATTCGAGCTGACATATTATGAGAACTTTCATTTGGTTTAATCACATAGACTAACAATGTATAGAGGTTATAACGTTTGATTGGTTAAAATGTATTTAGTAGGGCAACAGTCCCTCGTTAACAATATACTAAATAAAGAATATGTCCATTTGGCCATTCTGTTTTGATTATTATTCTGCTCAAAAACCCAAAGAAAACTTAGTTTTAGTTACAGCATGGTGGTGTAGGTGTCTTACAGAAAGAAGATCCTGGGTTCGAATCTACTTTCTCACTGCATGTTTTATTAAAAACTGCTGAGTTAATCACTAATTTAGTTCTGTCAAATAAAGCACCAAATTATGCTGTTGCAGTGAAAGATTAATTTATCTTAATTGTTTTTATTTATTTATTTTTAACTAAAGGTGCCATTTAGGGTGAACGGCGCTGGAGAATAGCTACTGTAAAAAGAAGTGTTAGAACATCAGCTTCATAAAATCAGGATAAGTCCTGATAATCCTAAATTAGTCATGATCAGGTGTTAATGAATAACAATGCCTTGGTCTAAATGTGAATCGGTCAGATTATATCTTGTTTCTTATGACCCACTACAAAGTAAATACATCAAAAAAAAAATAATGGGAGCTTGTTATGCTTTGGTTGTCTTATGACTCTCATTCTGATTGTAAAAGATAAGAAAAGTAAAAGTCAGAAACGGCTACAGGCCCATAAGGGGTTGGAAGACGTTTTCTTTCAACTCTTGCTTCATTATCTTCCTTTATCACAAACCAAGTCATGCTTCGTTTTTTTGTAAGTGCAAAAACACTTCACAGCGCTCAGACAAAAGCGTCTGTCTCACCTTAAGTGAGGATTCTAGGTAATTTTCATTCTGTCTGAGAGACTGCACCCAGTACAGGTGCAACAGTCTGCAGTATTTTTTAAATTCTGATCTAAAGAGGTTTGGTAGGATCAGCAAACAGTAGCTGAATAAGTTATGATCATTACAGGACATAATCAGCTCACTTGGCCGCAAGTGGAAAATCTGGATCCCACGGTGAATAGTTTTAGGAGTAATTGTCCCTGAAGAGGACATTCACTTCATAAACAACGGAGATGGATAGATGAATTGAAGGTTACATCTTGTCTAAACCATCCATGCAGCAAACAAAAGGGAACAAATGGCCTCAGGGCTTTGCTACAGGAAGGCAACATCAAAGTTTTACTACTTTTCCAAAGCACATATTTTAGTATTTTGTTTTTACCTCCAATTAATTGAGTATTTTTTTCTTTTTCTTTTTCTAATAAGGAGATTTATTAGCATAAATAATATGGTAATCATCTGGTCAAACCTGATATGTGTCATTATTGCACATCTAAATAAATCAGTTTCTCTAAAATAATTGTTTCCATGTACAAAGAAAATACAAGTCTTGTCTGTCTTCTCTGTGGTCTGTCAGTATAGGTCATTAATCACCATGAATCCTAATGTACATCAAAATGGTCCATCACAGATTCAAGCATTAATAAACCAAAATCCCAAAAGTGCTAAGTGACCAGCCTATTTGGAACTGTGTTATTGGTTTACTGGATTTTGATTGTTTTTTTTCTTCTTTTTATAAATCTACTTAAATATAAATTGGGTAATGTTTTGTGAAAACTAATGATATAAATGAGCACTTGCCACAAGTGTAAGTGCTAATTATGCTAACAACAGAGAAACAAGTTTCCATTACAGAAACATTGTCATTAGTGGCCATGCTAACTAGCCTGAGCATTCACAACATGCTCTGGTGTGGAGAACTAAGCTGCCTAGCAGACATAAAGGGAGAGGGGGTGTACATGAGCAGATTGACGACGCTAAGACCCTCCTCCTGGCTCTGATTGGTTGTTTTTTTTACTGGGAGCGGTGTATTTCTGTAGGTTGATGTACCACAGGAAGAGGAGAGGAAAACTTTTTTTTTTTACAATTATCTGTCACAAATCAAACTGTAACTGCGTTGTAACAGCTTTATGACATCTTTTTAATAAAGCATATTGTTTACAAAAGTTACATACTGCAGCTTTCTGTAGCTTCCTCAACCCTACAGATTTTCTCTCTTCATGCACTTTTGATGTCAGTGAACTTGTCCCAGGAACTTTCTTTCTCTTTAAGCATCACTTTGAGCATCTCGGTGCAGATTTCTCCATCCCTGGTGTCCTGCTACCTGGTAACGTTTTACTTACCTCAGCAACTTCAACCAACATGATGGACCCTGGGTCCTTAGGCTCTGCCTCTCCTGCAGCATGGTGACTTAGAATCAAGAGATTATCAAGGTGCTGCTTCAACTATTATAAAATTAAAATAATATTGACATAACTTAATTTTTTGAATTTCCTTTATCCACTTGATTTACCATTTTAATCCAAACATACAACTGTAAGTAGAAGAATAAATGGCAAAGTAAACTAACATTGGAAAGATGAAAAACACAAAACTATCCACTCAAATGTTTTCCACTTGGACTTCTGACATTCAAAATGCTGCGTGCAGAAAATCTGATCAGATATGACACCATGTAAGACCAGAGTGTGAGCTAAATCAGAGGAGGCAGCACTTAGCCTGCCTCTACTCAGAATATTTGCTTTTCAACAAATCATTTAGGAAGATGGATTGCTGAAAAGTCAGAGACATAATGTGGTAGGCTGGGTTTACTTGAGTTTACTTCTTTTACCAATTTGAAAAAGAAGTTGAAATTTGACAACAGGGTTTTATAAACCAGAATTCAGACAGTGGGAGGAAGCCAGAGTACCTGGGAAGAATCCATCTGTTCACAGGGAGAACATGCAAACTACATTCAGAAACCCAGAGCCCTCTTGCTGCAAGGCAGCACCGCAACCAACTTCAGATGGATGGGTTGTTATTTACCCAACTGTTTTTATCAGCTTATAAAAATCTTCCTTTCATTTTTTTTAATTTCTCATCTTTTAATGTCTAATTAGACATCTTATTTTCAGTGCATGACTTTTTAATATATTGTTCATTTCTTATTTTTTATTTTTATGTTGGTGACCAAATATTTCCATTTCTTGCATTTTGACTTAAAGATTAATTAAATCCTATTGAATCACTTGGATTATAACAATATTTTTCTCATCTCCTTTCTGGAACATTCCTGGGTCCCAACCCTCTCAATGTAACAGCCACATAAACACACTCAATTTGTAGCGCTTGTCCTTAAATCTGTGTTCATAGAAACTGGCTTAACGGAGAACTAATGAACCAAATAAAGATCAGGGAAGGCCAGTTTGCTGAATAATCTTTTAAAAACAGATTTAACATCAAGAAAATGCTTGAGACCAGAACTGTACTAAGGCTCAGATTCATCCCAGTCTCCCGCAGGAGATGGCTGGGTCAGAAAAAGAAACTGCAGCAGCCTCAAACTAAACTCCATCTATCTCACTTAAAAAGCTGCCCACCTCCACCTAGCCAACCGATACGCTTGGAGACATCGAGGGGGATTAGGGAGGGATTTGGCAGACGGATAAAACTTTGAATAACCAGTGGCTTGTTTCTTTCATAAGGAGAAACTGATTTTGTTTAAGGTTAATTATGGTCTCGGGGAGGTAGTTGTAGGCTAAATTAAACAAGCGATTCGTCTGGAGCAAGGAATATTTTGAAGTGTCACATCTTATTAAATCGCTGATTAAAGACAAGAGGCATTATTATGTTGAGGATGAAAAACTGTAAATGATCAGGTGAATAGGGAAACAGTGCTTCATTCATCCAGAGTCACGCAGCCATACAGTGGTACAAATTGACAAACAGGAACTTCTATATGTTACTGCTCACTTATCTTTATCATGCAGATTCTAAATGCAGGAATTCTCTTAAAGTGACTGAAATGAAGACCTGATCAAAGCAAGTGTTATTTGTTCTTTTCACTTTTTTGTCCTTTTTTTTACTTGGCACAAAGCTTCTACATGGATGGATTAGAGATATTTGCATCACAGATTATCAAACATTAGAACTAGGAACTTCAGCTATTTTTTATAGATGTTGCAGAAAAATTGCCTTTAATTAACTTCAGACTCTAGTTTTATTTTAAATACTAGATTGAAAGTGGATTCCTACTAAAATAATGTCAGATGACCTAACTGATCTGTTTAGATTTAATGCTCATTTTTATACAACACCCTGCCAAAAATGTGCACGATTAAATTCACATACATTTAGGACACATCAGTTTAATTCTGACCAGATATTTAACCACTCTTCTAGCCAGACCTGGCAGAGTTCATTTAAACTGGTTTGGTTCCTTGCACAGGTTAAGACAAAGCACACAAATCCTCTAGAAATGAAAGGTTGGGGCCACTTTTTTCATTCCAAAACTAATTTTGATGTGTTTGTGGGAACATTGTCCTGTTTCAACTTCTGTCTGTCTGTCTGCCAATTTGAGGGGAGGTTGAAACTTTTGTTGAGGTTGAGGCCGAAAGTACTGTGCCACACTGATAGGGGGCACTGCTGAGTCCCAAAGGTACAATGTGCAACAAGTGATCTTCTTCTACACATTCAAAGGACATAAAACAATTGGAAAAATACAAACATACAATCAGAATATTAATGTTCTCTTGCCGATTATCTCCGCTGAAGCAACCGTACTTGAAAATAAAGGCAAGCAATTATTTTTATTCTATTCTTAAAACAAGTACAATTTTGACAACAGAGTAACAGAGATAATAGAGAAGAAGGAAGGAGTTTATAAACAAATAAAGTTAAAGTTGTATATATTTCTCAATCTTAATAAAAAAAACAGACAGATTGGATGAAAAACATTTATGGAATATTATTATTATTATTATTATTATTATTATTATTATTATTATTATGTTATCTAATTATTGGACATCGTGGAATTGATTATAGTGTAATTAACTTAGGAGTCGAGCCATAAAACTCAGAGAAGCACCAAGTAGAAATTTATGAAGGTGCGATTTGACGCAAAGTCACATTGACAGGAAATAGCAGCACTGTATCTTTAAAAAAAAATATTGAAAATGTATTGTGACTTTTTCCTAAAAAAAGAATGGCTCAACTGAATTATAAAAAGCCCAAAATTATGAAAAAATCAAAAATCAATGAATAGAGTTTAAAGACTTAATGCAACTGTAAATTTTACATCTCTGTTTAAACAAAGGGGCACTCTCCATTATGGGCGCTTTCAGTTATTTATATTTCTATTACCTGGTTGTGCTTGGTGTTCATTTAAAAGCAAACAGCCTCTTGTTTGATAAAAGAGTTTTGTTTAATGCATTCTGCTGAGCTATATTCTAAAAATGGATTAGACAAAGGAAGCATTCAAGTGTAAAAATCTATCTATGCAACAAATTATTTTATCTGATCTAGCATATTACAAATGCACATCCCATAAAGCACAATGAATAAAAACCTGGCACTTTGTTGATAAGGCAGTATGCAAATTGAACTGTGGGATTTAAAGGATGAACAAAGAAAATAATTTGAAATAATCATATTCTTAATGTTCAGTGTGCGGTGGCGGCAGCGACAAGACGATCGAGTAGTAAACAAACAAAAATGAGTTATGATCAGCAGCTGCTGCTCATCTCTGCTGTACTCTAAAGATTCCCCATCTGACCTCTGGTCCAGCCAATTCCAGCATCTCCACCGCGGAGTGGAGGTATAATTAGTGAAACCAATGCGACAGCAACTGCTGCATCAAGCTGTCAAATGGTTTCACACATCCAAGATTACTGGTCGTATTTCATTTCAGATTGGATCTGAAAAAAATCTTTTTTTTTTGGTTCTGGAATTTTTGAATAAGAAACAATGAAGCAAACGTCTGCAACAACATGATGCTGCAGATACAGACCTAATGAATAAAAATGAGGCTATTTTCTTTCTAGCACTTCTTATCCACATTGTGTTTCAAACTGCTTTACAGTTTAAGAAGTATGGAAAGAAATGTTAAAAACATTAAATACCTTTAAAGGATATTTAAAAAAAAACATATGCATCACATAAAAAAATAAAGTGTGACATGCTAATTTAAATCAGAAGTAACAAAAAAATACTTGCTAAGATCTTTGTTGATCTTCATGAAAAGCTGCAGAAATTGACAGGAGTCAGCAGTTTCTGGACAGCTCACATTTTCAGTTTATTTTAAAGAACCTTATATAATCAATCAATCAATCAATCAATCACATTTTATTTGTATAACACATTTCAGCAGCAAGGCATTTCAAAGTGCTTTACATAATTAAAATAAAAACTGCATGTGACATTGAATAAACAGTGAGAAAGAGAAAGAGATTTTGAAAAAACAAAAAAAAGATTAAAAAAGATAAAAACATTAAAACCAGCGCCCCTTTTAGGACTTCAGTTAAATGTCGTTTAACTGGGGCTCTAACCCTCTGGGACTTTAGTCAAAAACACCGTTTCACAAGGACTCCAACCTCTAGGTTTTTAGTTGAAATGCCGTCAACTGGGACTCTAAACCCCGTAGGACTTTAGTTAAACGTCGTTTAACTGGGACGTTTTCCAGGGGGGGTTATATCATTAAAACGTCAACAGTGAGAAAGAGAAATAAAAATAAATTAATAAATAGATAAAAACTAAAGCTTTACACAGATGAGTGTGAAAAGCTAGAACTTCTACTGTATTGTTTTCCCACACAGACAAAAGGCAGTTCAAACAATCCTAGCAAACCATCTGCTGTAACTACAGGTAACATAAAGGTCAAAAAGCCAGAATACGTTACTGATTTTAAAACCGCAATTAGGCTATTTGAATCAAGAGATGTTAAGTTTTAAAACTAGCTTATTTTAAATGTATTTTCTTAACAGTAAAAATGTTGTACCTGCTGACCGTTTCTTGATTTTAATAGCATCACTCATTTTACACTACTTTAATTTACTTTGAACAATGTAATCAGTTCTTTGATTATAGTTTTTGTATCATTAAAATTCAACTACCTTCTGCGACCGGTCCATCAACAGTTTGGTTTCCTCGGTTGAATTCCCAGCTGAGGAATTCCAAGAGAACCACAGACCAATCATACCTGTTTCCACAAATGAAAAAAAAAAATTGTGTGGAAAAAAAAAGAGTCTGGAAGTAGACATACTAGTAAATTGAAGCTAAAATCTGTGAAATAATTATATTGTGATATATTTGTACAGAACATTGGCTTCAGGCAAGTACACATAGCACAATGTGCTCAAGGAAAACATTAGCATTTGCAAAATCCTCAGGTCCAATGTGAGTTGCTAAGGTGAACTTTTATGGTAATATTTATCAGTCAGGAGGAAAAAGCCTGGGTAACCAAACTACAGAACGTGCTTTGGGAGATCAACCTGTCCATGGTGACTTACAGTAGATGGGGAAAAAAAAGAAATTCTGCCATCATTCAGTTACTTTTTGTTCCCTGTTAGGGTCAGTATTACTACTCTGATTACTTACCAAAATATCTAATTGACAAAATAGTTTGTCAATTAGATACTGGCAAAAAAATATATTTTTATGGAAAAAATATCCAAAAAACTTCAGCTTATTGTCTTAATCATTTAATGTTGGAATGATGTGACTCTCAAGTCTTTCCTCAGTGTTTAAGCTTCTTGGTTTCTCTTCAGTTAGATGCCACATTCCCTTCATGTTGTAAATGTATGCTTGTGTTTTTTGTTCTTCATTAAATCCTTTTTTTCACCCCATTCTGCTTCTAGACTGCCTGCATCTGTATTGAAATCAGGTGGGCCTAATTAGAGGGATGCAAAACAGCTGCAAGAGAGTATGAATGGGGGAGACTGAAGAGGGGAGACTAATTAACACAAATAACAGATCAAAATTGGAAAAGATTACTATGAAGATGAGAGAGGAAATCAAAAGGAACAAAAAATAAATGTATATTAAAAAAATCTAAACACGAAGGAAAGAACAATGGCAAGAACAAACAATACAGAAAACCCACAAACTGATCAGAACATAAACACACAAGAAAGCAAAAACAAACAGTTGTTATCATGACACAATTGGCCTGAATGCAAGGTTTCCCAACTGGGCATTTTTAAATTGTATTTTATGATGTTTGATCAAACATTTGTTTTACTTTTTCAACTGAGGTGCAAATTTGCTCTGACTACAAACTGTGAAGAAATAATTTAACCCTCAAATGAGTGAATTACCTGTTTGATGAAATGGCAACATTTAGCTTTCCATTTGCTTGATTAAAGGGCTTTAGCTGCCAGTTACCCGTCCACCCATCACGTCATCACCCGTTTACTCAGACAGAGTAAAACTAATCCATAACAGTATTTTAAAAGAGGAAGACAGATGGGCGTAGCACCACACAGGAAACGGCAGCGCTGAACTGCAATGAAAATGCCAGCTGGGTTATTCATGGACTGTCTGAGAGTTATCAAAACAATGGCTGGATAATTTCCAGTGTTTGGGTTCAGATTCATGACAAAGTGACTGAGCAGCCAAGCACAGCGGGTTTAAAATGCCTCATTAATGCTCCAAACAGTCGCAGGCTACAAGCGCGGAAACATTTTAATAGTACCTCAGTTTTCATTTACTTTCTTTATATTTCAACACTAGTTATAGCAAAGTTGTAATTTCCTCTTAAGGTGGACCAAACAATATTTGAAAAACTATAAAATTATAAAAGGAATAATTAGCAAGACAGAAATAATTGCTCTGAAAATAAATGGGGTTAGCTGCTACTCCGGGCACCTGTGGTCCGAGCGAACCCTGCTCCTGCCAGCTTGGTCGCAGCACCTGCTCAGTCTGGGACGTTCTCTTTTGACATCATGTCCATGTTCTGATGTTCATCTATGGAGCAGTTAGGACAGAAATTGCCGCTTTCTTTTTTTTTTTAAACAACAGTTTAAAATATGCAGTGGTTTGCATGGTGCAACACGTTTATGCATCACGCCATCTGCCCTGCAGAAACATTGACGCTGTCAAAAATATAGTGTGGTTCAGAGATGTACAGTTAAAGATAGCGATGTATGACACATTGAAGGATGGCAGGATTCCAGGGCTCACATCGTGTCTAATCCTTACAAAGCTAAGGTGGAAAATGGTCCTCCTCACATTTTTAATTGGGTCACCCTGTTAATATAGTGTGACTGTTGCAGAGCATCAGTAATATCTTTAGATCTGTAGACTCAGAAGGGGCTCATTTTAAGACTAAGCTCCTCCAATGGGTGACCTACATATATTTAGATTACACAGCATTTACAATAATTTCTAATATGCTGTTTTTTCATGTAAAATATTAGGACACAGACATATTAAAGATATTAAAGCACTAACATTTAGATTTAAAAAACACTGAGGTCTAATAGTACATGGTCTCAGTACTTTCTACCTGCCCCTTAAAACACTTCTTTGCTTGTTATGAAGAAAATGCTCTGAGCCACTTTTGGGCTCTGTGATAAGCATCTAATATTGCTGTGCTTGATGCTGATTTTGCTCTTTCTTAGTCAGCAGATATATCAAAATATAAATTGCATGTGATGAGAATAAGTTGCTCTACGTTCACTATCTTCTTAAACACATGAGGAAACTTGGAGAAAAGAAACATGATTAGGCCCCACACTAAGAGTGAATACTGTCTATTTCCAGTGTTTTAAGTGTTTTTTAATTACATTCAGTCCATGTTAAATGATGGAGTAAAAAATTAGTCATCAGTAAGTAATGATATAAGATCATACATTTCATAAAACATATGAATCAGACTTCTCAATAACAAATAAGGAATATTTATGTTAATACCAATAACATAAATATCTTTATACTTACAGTGACGGGGTTTCATAAGTTCGTAAGTTGTTGATGGACGATTGTTTGAGATGCACAAGATAATTTTAGGTGTTTCCGCAACATTTTTTGTCATTTAGGTTGTGCAACCACACAAATTTGGCAGCTTGGGAAACCATAAACAAAAAATTTTGAAACTGGGTTCAGAATAAATTTCAAAATGGCAGGTTTTTTTTTGTGGCAGTTTTATGTTACAGTGTGACCGTTAAGAGCCGATGACGTTGTAGCTCCAGCTCTCGTTCTATCCCGCGAGCGCCTTAAACACAAAAAACAAACATGGCGGCGTTGCGTGTTTTTTTGTGTCCTTCTCTGGCAGGGTTGTAGCGCCACCAACTGGCCTGGCATACCTATTACATTATTTTCTGGGGCACTGCAGCCTGTTGAGTGGGCTCACATCTTTAATTGTTTACAAAAAATATGCTGTGCTTCTCTCCGTGTGTAAGAGGCCTTACCTTTTCTACTTTGACTTCACTTTTGTGGTTAAGATTAGTTCAGCAAACTGCTGTATGAAGAGGTTTGTTACAGAACAAACCTCAGTATAGAGAAGACCAAGGAACAGGACCAAGGAATAGGAAGAAAGTTACTTGATTTGTATGTTGAAATCCATGTCAATTTTGAGTACAATTTCACAATTATCCACAACTTTGTTCCGGTCTATTACATGAAATATGTGTAAATAACAGTGTTTGAGGATTTAAAATCACAACATTGAAAAGAAAATTTCAAGAAGTATGAATACTTTGGTTTACTATTCATTTAGTTAAACATGTATTAAGCATTAAGTTAGTCAACGATGAATCATAATTTAGGAATATCATCTAAGTTAGGAAATTTATAAGTGTTGAAAGTTTCTTCTCGATTTGTGGGTCTAAAAGTATTTATTTTGCTTTTGATCATAGCAATGATAGCATAACATTTTTGCCCAACTTTTGAATTTCCTTTACCATGAAGCAGTGACAGCAATACCTGCTATTGATTATCTGTATTGATTTGATATTTAGGTTTTCATTTGTCTGCAATAAACAAAATTTCAGCTGCAGACTTTTCATTAGCAGAATGTCACAACAGGGAAGATGGTGAACGTGGAGGAGGGTCAAAGTTAGCTTTCGTGCTCCCAGTCCAACACAGGGGACCTTCTCCATTTGCGTACTCGGTAGACACTGAAAATGTAGACAATTGACTTATTGCATATTCTTGTTATTTTATGTCTATATCCTTCCTATAGTGTTAGTTTTTTGTTAGGTTCCATGGTATTTGGGGTCAGTTTTGACCCTACCCTTTAAATCAACAAAAAATTTACTCAAAATATTTTTTTATTGCCTAACGTCTTGGTGACTTTATTAAAGTAACATAAAATTGGTTCAATGTTTACAGCAAGGAAGGAAAAGTAACTACTTTGTTAACAAGTGTCAGTTTATAATCCTATGTTCAAAATCATACAGAGCCACATGTGGCTTCTTCTTTACCTTATTATTGTGAATTTCTGGATGTGGATCGATTCCTGTTCAAACTCTGCAAATTTTGCTCTTAAATAGTTTGTAAATGCTGCCTGGGTGGTGAATGTATTCTGAGATTTAAATACTCTAAATTGTTGGACTGCATGTGATTTGTGTGATCTACATAAACGTGATATTTAATGTTAAAACATGCAATATATTCAAAAGATTATACAGCTTCAGTTTTTTGTCTCTGAAAAAGTAGTCCAACCAAAAAATGCAACTTGATTCAGAAAGACTGAAAAAACAAATGATTTGAATAACATGCAAGAATGGAGAAGCAATTAGGCCTAACANTGAGGTTGAGGCCGAAAGTACTGTGCCACACTGATAGGGGGCACTGCTGAGTCCCAAAGGTACAATGTGCAACAAGTGATCTTCTTCTACACATTCAAAGGACATAAAACAATTGGAAAAATACAAACATACAATCAGAATATTAATGTTCTCTTGCCGATTATCTCCGCTGAAGCAACCGTACTTGAAAATAAAGGCAAGCAATTATTTTTATTCTATTCTTAAAACAAGTACAATTTTGACAACAGAGTAACAGAGATGATAGAGAAGAAGGAAGGAGTTTATAAACAAATAAAGTTAAAGTTGTATATATTTCTCAATCTTAATAAAAAAAACAGACAGATTGGATGAAAAACATTTATGGAATATTATTATTATTATTATTATTATTATTATTATTATTATTATTATGTTATCTAATTATTGGACATCGTGGAATTGATTATAGTGTAATTAACTTAGGAGTCGAGCCATAAAACTCAGAGAAGCACCAAGTAGAAATTTATGAAGGTGCCATTTGACGCAAAGTCACATTGACAGGAAATAGCAGCACTGTATCTTTAAAAAAAAATATTGAAAATGTATTGTGACTTTTTCCTAAAAAAAGAATGGCTCAACTGAATTATAAAAAGCCCAAAATTATGAAAAAATCAAAAATCAATGAATAGAGTTTAAAGACTTAATGCAACTGTAAATTTTACATCTCTGTTCAAACAAAGGGGCACTCTCCATTATGGGCGCTTTCAGTTATTTATATTTCTATTACCTGGTTGTGCTTGGTGTTCATTTAAAAGCAAACAGCCTCTTGTTTGATAAAAGAGTTTTGTTTAATGCATTCTGCTGAGCTATATTCTAAAAATGGATTAGACAAAGGAAGCATTCAAGTGTAAAAATCTATCTATGCAACAAATTATTTTT
Source organism: Poecilia formosa (assembly GCF_000485575.1). NCBI lineage: Eukaryota > Metazoa > Chordata > Actinopteri > Cyprinodontiformes > Poeciliidae > Poecilia > Poecilia formosa. The sequence goes on along the minus strand of NW_006800207.1, from coordinate 145,906 downwards.
ATCTGATCTAGCATATTACAAATGCACATCCCATAAAGCACAATGAATAAAAACCTGGCACTTTGTTGATAAGGCAGTATGCAAATTGAACTGTGGGATTTAAAGGATGAACAAAGAAAATAATTTGAAATAATCATATTCTTAATGTTCAGTGTGCGGTGGCGGCAGCGACAAGACGATCGAGTAGTAAACAAACAAAAATGAGTTATGATCAGCAGCTGCTGCTCATCTCTGCTGTACTCTAAAGATTCCCCATCTGACCTCTGGTCCAGCCAATTCCAGCATCTCCACCGCGGAGTGGAGGTATAATTAGTGAAACCAATGCGACAGCAACTGCTGCATCAAGCTGTCAAATGGTTTCACACATCCAAGATTACTGGTCGTATTTCATTTCAGATTGGATCTGAAAAAAATCTTTTTTTTTTGGTTCTGGAATTTTTGAATAAGAAACAATGAAGCAAACGTCTGCAACAACATGATGCTGCAGATACAGACCTAATGAATAAAAATGAGGCAATTTTCTTTCTAGCACTTCTTATCCACATTGTGTTTCAAACTGCTTTACAGTTTAAGAAGTATGGAAAGAAATGTTAAAAACATTAAATACCTTTAAAGGATATTTAAAAAAAAACATATGCATCACATAAAAAAATAAAGTGTGACATGCTAATTTAAATCAGAAGTAACAAAAAAATACTTGCTAAGATCTTTGTTGATCTTCATGAAAAGCTGCAGAAATTGACAGGAGTCAGCAGTTTCTGGACAGCTCACATTTTCAGTTTATTTTAAAGAACCTTATATAATCAATCAATCAATCAATCAATCACATTTTATTTGTATAACACATTTCAGCAGCAAGGCATTTCAAAGTGCTTTACATAATTAAAATAAAAACTGCATGTGACATTGAATAAACAGTGAGAAAGAGAAAGAGATTTTGAAAAAACAAAAAAAAGATTAAAAAAGATAAAAACATTAAAACCAGCGCCCCTTTTAGGACTTCAGTTAAATGTCGTTTAACTGGGGCTCTAACCCTCTGGGACTTTAGTCAAAAACACCGTTTCACAAGGACTCCAACCTCTAGGTTTTTAGTTGAAATGCCGTCAACTGGGACTCTAAACCCCGTAGGACTTTAGTTAAACGTCGTTTAACTGGGACGTTTTCCAGGGGGGGTTATATCATTAAAACGTCAACAGTGAGAAAGAGAAATAAAAATAAATTAATAAATAGATAAAAACTAAAGCTTTACACAGATGAGTGTGAAAAGCTAGAACTTCTACTGTATTGTTTTCCCACACAGACAAAAGGCAGTTCAAACAATCCTAGCAAACCATCTGCTGTAACTACAGGTAACATAAAGGTCAAAAAGCCAGAATACGTTACTGATTTTAAAACCGCAATTAGGCTATTTGAATCAAGAGATGTTAAGTTTTAAAACTAGCTTATTTTAAATGTATTTTCTTAACAGTAAAAATGTTGTACCTGCTGACCGTTTCTTGATTTTAATAGCATCACTCATTTTACACTACTTTAATTTACTTTGAACAATGTAATCAGTTCTTTGATTATAGTTTTTGTATCATTAAAATTCAACTACCTTCTGCGACCGGTCCATCAACAGTTTGGTTTCCTCGGTTGAATTCCCAGCTGAGGAATTCCAAGAGAACCACAGACCAATCATACCTGTTTCCACAAATGAAAAAAAAAAATTGTGTGGAAAAAAAAAGAGTCTGGAAGTAGACATACTAGTAAATTGAAGCTAAAATCTGTGAAATAATTATATTGTGATATATTTGTACAGAACATTGGCTTCAGGCAAGTACACATAGCACAATGTGCTCAAGGAAAACATTAGCATTTGCAAAATCCTCAGGTCCAATGTGAGTTGCTAAGGTGAACTTTTATGGTAATATTTATCAGTCAGGAGGAAAAAGCCTGGGTAACCAAACTACAGAACGTGCTTTGGGAGATCAACCTGTCCATGGTGACTTACAGTAGATGGGGAAAAAAAAGAAATTCTGCCATCATTCAGTTACTTTTTGTTCCCTGTTAGGGTCAGTATTACTACTCTGATTACTTACCAAAATATCTAATTGACAAAATAGTTTGTCAATTAGATACTGGCAAAAAAATATATTTTTATGGAAAAAATATCCAAAAAACTTCAGCTTATTGTCTTAATCATTTAATGTTGGAATGATGTGACTCTCAAGTCTTTCCTCAGTGTTTAAGCTTCTTGGTTTCTCTTCAGTTAGATGCCACATTCCCTTCATGTTGTAAATGTATGCTTGTGTTTTTTGTTCTTCATTAAATCCTTTTTTTCACCCCATTCTGCTTCTAGACTGCCTGCATCTGTATTGAAATCAGGTGGGCCTAATTAGAGGGATGCAAAACAGCTGCAAGAGAGTATGAATGGGGGAGACTGAAGAGGGGAGACTAATTAACACAAATAACAGATCAAAATTGGAAAAGATTACTATGAAGATGAGAGAGGAAATCAAAAGGAACAAAAAATAAATGTATATTAAAAAAATCTAAACACGAAGGAAAGAACAATGGCAAGAACAAACAATACAGAAAACCCACAAACTGATCAGAACATAAACACACAAGAAAGCAAAAACAAACAGTTGTTATCATGACACAATTGGCCTGAATGCAAGGTTTCCCAACTGGGCATTTTTAAATTGTATTTTATGATGTTTGATCAAACATTTGTTTTACTTTTTCAACTGAGGTGCAAATTTGCTCTGACTACAAACTGTGAAGAAATAATTTAACCCTCAAATGAGTGAATTACCTGTTTGATGAAATGGCAACATTTAGCTTTCCATTTGCTTGATTAAAGGGCTTTAGCTGCCAGTTACCCGTCCACCCATCACGTCATCACCCGTTTACTCAGACAGAGTAAAACTAATCCATAACAGTATTTTAAAAGAGGAAGACAGATGGGCGTAGCACCACACAGGAAACGGCAGCGCTGAACTGCAATGAAAATGCCAGCTGGGTTATTCATGGACTGTCTGAGAGTTATCAAAACAATGGCTGGATAATTTCCAGTGTTTGGGTTCAGATTCATGACAAAGTGACTGAGCAGCCAAGCACAGCGGGTTTAAAATGCCTCATTAATGCTCCAAACAGTCGCAGGCTACAAGCGCGGAAACATTTTAATAGTACCTCAGTTTTCATTTACTTTCTTTATATTTCAACACTAGTTATAGCAAAGTTGTAATTTCCTCTTAAGGTGGACCAAACAATATTTGAAAAACTATAAAATTATAAAAGGAATAATTAGCAAGACAGAAATAATTGCTCTGAAAATAAATGGGGTTAGCTGCTACTCCGGGCACCTGTGGTCCGAGCGAACCCTGCTCCTGCCAGCTTGGTCGCAGCACCTGCTCAGTCTGGGACGTTCTCTTTTGACATCATGTCCATGTTCTGATGTTCATCTATGGAGCAGTTAGGACAGAAATTGCCGCTTTCTTTTTTTTTTTAAACAACAGTTTAAAATATGCAGTGGTTTGCATGGTGCAACACGTTTATGCATCACGCCATCTGCCCTGCAGAAACATTGACGCTGTCAAAAATATAGTGTGGTTCAGAGATGTACAGTTAAAGATAGCGATGTATGACACATTGAAGGATGGCAGGATTCCAGGGCTCACATCGTGTCTAATCCTTACAAAGCTAAGGTGGAAAATGGTCCTCCTCACATTTTTAATTGGGTCACCCTGTTAATATAGTGTGACTGTTGCAGAGCATCAGTAATATCTTTAGATCTGTAGACTCAGAAGGGGCTCATTTTAAGACTAAGCTCCTCCAATGGGTGACCTACATATATTTAGATTACACAGCATTTACAATAATTTCTAATATGCTGTTTTTTCATGTAAAATATTAGGACACAGACATATTAAAGATATTAAAGCACTAACATTTAGATTTAAAAAACACTGAGGTCTAATAGTACATGGTCTCAGTACTTTCTACCTGCCCCTTAAAACACTTCTTTGCTTGTTATGAAGAAAATGCTCTGAGCCACTTTTGGGCTCTGTGATAAGCATCTAATATTGCTGTGCTTGATGCTGATTTTGCTCTTTCTTAGTCAGCAGATATATCAAAATATAAATTGCATGTGATGAGAATAAGTTGCTCTACGTTCACTATCTTCTTAAACACATGAGGAAACTTGGAGAAAAGAAACATGATTAGGCCCCACACTAAGAGTGAATACTGTCTATTTCCAGTGTTTTAAGTGTTTTTTAATTACATTCAGTCCATGTTAAATGATGGAGTAAAAAATTAGTCATCAGTAAGTAATGGTACAAGATCATACAATTCATAAAACATATGAATCAGACTTCTCAATAACAAATAAGGAATATTTATGTTAATACGAATAACATAAATATCTTTATACTTACAGTGATGGGGTTTCATAAGTTCATAAGTTGTTGATGGAGGATTGTTTGAGATGCACAAGATAATTTTAGGTGTTTCCGCAACATTTTTTGTCATTTAGGTTGTGCAACCACACAAATTTGGCAGCTTGGGAAACCATAAACAAAAAATTTTGAAACTGGGTTCAGAATAAATTTCAAAATGGCAGGTTTTTTTTTGTGGCAGTTTTATGTTACAGTGTGACCGTTAAGAGCCGATGACGTTGTAGCTCCAGCTCTCGTTCTATCCCGCGAGCGCCTTAAACACAAAAAACAAACATGGCGGCGTTGCGTGTTTTTTTGTGTCCTTCTCTGGCAGGGTTGTAGCGCCACCAACTGGCCTGGCATACCTATTACATTATTTTCTGGGGCACTGCAGCCTGTTGAGTGGGCTCACATCTTTAATTGTTTACAAAAAATATGCTGTGCTTCTCTCCGTGTGTAAGAGGCCTTACCTTTTCTACTTTGACTTCACTTTTGTGGTTAAGAGTAGTTCAGCAAACTGCTGTATGAAGAGGTTTGTTACAGAACAAACCTCAGTATAGAGAAGACCAAGGAACAGGACCAAGGAATAGGAAGAAAGTTACTTGATTTGTATGTTGAAATCCATGTCAATTTTGAGTACAATTTCACAATTATCCACAACTTTGTTCCGGTCTATTACATGAAATATGTGTAAATAACAGTGTTTGAGGATTTAAAATCACAACATTGAAAAGAAAATTTCAAGAAGTATGAATACTTTGGTTTACTATTCATTTAGTTAAACATGTATTAAGCATTAAGTTAGTCAACGATGAATCATAATTTAGGAATATCATCTAAGTTAGGAAATTTATAAGTGTTGAAAGTTTCTTCTCGATTTGCGGGTCTAAAAGTATTTATTTTGCTTTTGATCATAGCAATGATAGCATAACATTTTTGCCCAACTTTTGAATTTCCTTTACCATGAAGCAGTGACAGCAATACCTGCTATTGATTATCTGTATTGATTTGATATTTAGGTTTTCATTTGTCTGCAATAAACAAAATTTCAGCTGCAGACTTCATTAGCAGAATGTCACAACAGGGAAGATGGTGAACGTGGAGGAGGGTCAAAGTTAGCTTTCGTGCTCCCAGTCCAACACAAGGGACCTTCTCCATTTGCGTACTCGGTAGACACTGAAAATGTAGACAATTGACTTATACCATATTCTTGTTATTCTATGTCTATATCCTTCCTATAGTGTTAGTTTTTTGTTAGGTTCCATGGTATTTGGGGTCAGTTTTGACCCTACCCTTTAAATCAACAAAAAATTTACTCAAAATATTTTTTTATTGCCTAACGTCTTGGTGACTTTATTAAAGTAACATAAAATTGGTTAAATGTTTACAGCAAGGTAGGAAAAGTAACTATTTTGTTAACAAGTGTCAGTTTATAATCCTATGTTCAAAATCATACAGAGCTACATGTGGCTTCTTCTTTACCTTATTATTGTGAATTTCTGGATGTGGATCGATTCCTGTTCAAACTCTGCAAATTTTGCTCTTAAATAGTTTGTAAATGCTGCCTGGGTGGTGAATGTATTCTGAGATTTAAATACACTAAATTGTTGGACTGCATGTGATTTGTGTGATCTACATAAATGTGATATTTAATGTTAAAACATGCAATATATTCAAAAGATTATACAGCTTCAGTTTTTTGTCTCTGAAAAAGTAGTCCAACCAAAAAATGCAACTTGATTCAGAAAGACTGAAAAAACAAATGATTTGAATAACATGCAAGAATGGAGAAGCAATTAGGCCTAACATTGCCCTGGCAAAAAACTGAAAAGCACATGGAGACGGGGAGAATAACATGAACTAAAATGGCTTCTACTGTGATGTGGCAAAGTGTTTTTTGATAACTGTACCCTTCAAACGTTGCTATTATGACTCAGGTGAAATCAGAACAATCAGTGCCCATTACTTTTCCAAATGTTTTTACTTTTTTTTTTTGTTTTGTTTTTTTTGGTCCAAGCAAATCAGCCATCACAGAATTCTAATGCAGCGATAAATCAAAGATAAAAGCACAACCTCCACTCACATCACAAAGGTCTCTTGTGTTTTTCATTCCACTGAACATTAATATAACATAATTTGCTTTAACATTCAGGAATGGGATTGCCAACCAGATAATTCACATCAGAGTTAAAAGTAAAGCTGTCTTCCATTTTTATATCTCCGCAGAGTCCACATGAACTCTCCAGTGCAAAGTTGTACAAACTTTCTTATTGTCAAAAGATAAAAACAGGTGTCGTCTCTATATAATATCCTTCCATTGTGTTTACTTACAACTGTCATTTGTTTTCCAATACAATACTGTTTTCTGAAAAGGCCACCTTTAATATTCCTGCAAAAAATCTAAATGTCAAGCAGAAAGTGGCCAAAATACAAAAAGGAGCACAAACAGACCGAAAGATTGTTCACAAAGATTCGGCCTCTTGTTAGCAGCAGCAATGTAGCACAAAAATAGAAGAAAGGAAAGAAAAAAAAAGCACCTCAGTCCCATTCATCTTCCCTTTGTGTTTTGTCAGGTGCACACAACAGATTCTACTCTGATACAAGGAGTCAGAGACGGCAAACGTCTCATCTGAGCACATATTCTATTATAGGAAAAGCACTCCATAGACTTGGACCGGCCCTCTCGTCTGATGCTTTCAGCTTATGAATGAGGATGGAGACTTTTTCCTCTGTGGTCTTATGCTCTGAAATCTGTCTTGATCTGACAAGCAGGTGGAAGTGCTGCAATAAAATCAATAAAATATGTGGACTGCCAAAAAAACATTCATACCCGCTCAACTATGTCACCTTTTCTCTCCATACAACCTCAAATTTCAGTCCACTTTATAAAAATTTGATGTCTGCCACACTAGTCCTCGGGTCTTAAAAGTTTTGGATGCATTTCTGCTCCAACACACCCAAATTTAGTGAATGGTTCATGACCAAGCTTTTGCAAAACTTATTGACATGCCAGGGAGGTATTTCAGTCTTTTCATTCAGATGTGTTGGAGAACAAATGCATCTAAAAGTTACAATTAAAATCACACATGTATACGTTTGTGCATGTGCCAAGTCATTAAGAGACAAAATGCGCCATCGTCCTCCTACCATTTCCTGTCTTATTCTCCTGTAGTAACATCTGGTTGTTGATCACATGACATGTGTGATGCAAAAAAAGTGTTCCCAATTCAGTGTGATACAGTCAAAAGGTAAAGCAAAAACATTTAATGATTTTTTTTTTTTTTTTTTCGAAATTGGCATGTTTCCATTAAGCAAACACAACTAGTAACACTCGTTAACTAGATATGCAATAGTGCAATATTTTGGACTGAATCATTTTAATACATAATTTCTCTTGCTCTAAACCAGGACCTTATTTCTGTCTGTATGCTAATGGCCATTATTCTGCCAGAAGATTCAGGCTCCTGCAGGTTTAATGTCAGGATTACCCTCTATTTAGCTCCTTTCCTTGTCCCATCAACTCTAACCAGCTCTAAGAGCTGTAACCCTTTTATTTTTTAATTATAGATTGAATAGTGTTGTGGAAGATGGTATATTGTTTTTCAACTGACCATGTTTTAAACTGCTTAACTTCATCCCTGGCCTGTCTGCTGTCTTCCTTGGTCTCCCTAATGCTGTTTGTTCACTGATGTTCCTGAACAAACCTTTGAGGCTTTCACAGAGCAGCCGCATTTAAACTGAAATTAAATCTGAGACAAGTGGGCTTCATTAATCTGACTGGTTGCATTGGATTTGATCAAAATATCAAAGCAAATGGGGCTGGAAACAAACAAATGATACAATTCACATTCATTCATCTGTACAAAATGTCAAGCTTTAAAATTATGTGCCACTTTATGTTGCCGTTTGCATATAATCCCAGTTAGAATATATTAAATGATCAATAATCCTTTGATTGAAAGCACAGATTTACTACTCTGATTTGGTGTCCATTACTGTTCATATGTGGAAATAGAACAAATTCACTGCAACCACATGATTATTTTGTAAAATGAGTCAAAAGGCAGCTGAAATAAGTGTAGAATTGTTGGAGATACTTGAAGCAATAGTTACTTAGTGTGTCTGACCAAGGTAAAAATGAGGGAGTCAGACTCAGAAGGCATCTGCTACAAAATGCTCCACTGGGTTGGAGATTCACCCCTCCAGCATCACCTGAAGCAGGTATTAGTGAGCTGGGGAATCACAGTGATTCTATGGTATCACTTCGGGCCCTCGGCTCCAGGTGTGGCGTCGCTGGAAGCTGCGGCTCTAAAAGCCGCGCTGATGCATCCAAAGCAGCCTTTGCATTATTAGTTAGAATGGAAATATCGCAGCCCAGCGGGGCTTCTACAGCTGTCATAAGTGAGAGCCAAATTTTAAATACTAAGTGGTGAGTGAGGGAAAATCAGCATGAACTCCAGCTAGTGATGACTCTCAATCAGCATATCTTTATAAAACATGTGCAGCTTCCCTGACTCACATCCAAGGACGAGGGCTGGAAGAGCCGAGCTGACCGAAGGTGATTTAGTGGCCTGGATGTCTCTTTCAGTAATGTAAAATTCAATAAGTAAACCAAACCCAAAAGACTGCGCTGCTAGCAGCAGTCTTCAACAAATAATATTCTATAGAATGCAAATGTTTCATTCTGTAAATAAAAGAAAGAACAAGCAAGACAGAAAGAATGAAAGAGCAAATGTTAAAATTTACAAACCTTACCAAACAAGAAAGCGATCATTTGCATATCAGATTCATGAGCAGTTGACCAGACATCCTTATCCAGAGCCTAACTCTGCAGCTTCAACCCAGGATGGCACACTTACTGAGGTAATCAGGTTTTTGTTTCTCCGTTTCCAACCCATAGGATATGAAATGTTCTACTGATTTGATACAACTCTGACTCAACTCTTCCAGAAAAATCCTATGAAATTCACTTCTTCGCATGTGGTCCCCATTTCCTCCATGTGGGTCACATGCAGAAAATGTTTCATGTTCTATTCACACGTGGAACATGTAATCAGATATTTCTCATATGTGTAAAAATGCGGAAATATGTGAAATTCAAAATCCACATGTAATAGAAACAGCCTTTATTCTCCCTCAGAGGGGGGAAAGTGTTTTTTATGCAACTCAAATCACTTTCTATGTGGTACATATTTTCTCACATGTGATTTTTTTTAATGAGAAATTCATGGGATATTTCCATAAGGGGAAGATCACACAATTCCTTAGCTAATTCTCTGGTAAGCTGTCTTCAGGTTGGTATGCCGGACACTTGAAATTGAAACTGACAGCTTGCCATACTGATCAATTAATATCTGACCATATTAGGACATTCAGAGCATTGAAATTTCCTCCCCAAAAACTGTGGAGTTGATCCTCAAAGCTGAGAATACGACGTCCCGTTTCCTGATACTGCAGAACATTCTGAATTCCTCACCCTTGATCCCAAAACAAATGCATTATTCAAAACAAGAGTTCATTACAGATGACAAACATACCCCCAAAAACCTGACCGGATTTGATGTTCCTCACACGTTTGGATCAATATAACATCCAGCAAATAAGGCGAGATAGAAAACAGTGTGACAGGAGCTGGAGTAATCCTTTCATAAATCAACTAATAATAAGTAAAGTTTCTTGCTGTTGTTTTGAATAATAAATAAGGACATAAGGTTACGTGTTCTCCCTTATAGGTTGAATTTCTTCCAGATTGAAGGGAAATTCATTATTACTTTTGTTATAGTAATGTGTGCTGTATAATAAGAAATATGCTAATCCTTTCCAATTTTGTTCCACAAACATTGTTTTTTTGTAATCAGCTGAACTCCTTTGTGATGCATTTGCTGACAAAATTGAAACCCTTTGTCTATCTCCGGCCCCTCAGACATGTTTCCTTTGCACCAACTCATGATTGCAATCAGCTGTCAACATAATTTAGCAGTGCTTTGTGTCATTTTACCCAAAAGCTGGATCTAATAACCCAAATGTACAAAGCACTGAAATGCAGAAATGGATGCTGAAGTTGACAAAAGAAAGCATAAATCAGTTTGTGTGCCTCCTGCATTTTCGTATTATAAACATGTTATGATTTGGGTTTTGGATCTGCTAACCCAAAAGTTCCTCATCTGGACGTGGCCTACATGCATGATGAGTGGTTAAAGCGAACCAGCCTCTCAGCTCTGGCCAACTAGATTAAAGCCAGTCTTAATTGTGCTGCAACGTTTTGCACCCTTCTGCCTCCCTTTTTCATGCTATTCTCTCCTGAGTTGGTCGAGTGGCCTAATTGAAAGCATTCAACAGACAATTTGCTGGCAGGATGAGACGAGCTTCTTGGCACACATCAAAGTTCCACCCGCCAGTTGGAGCTGAATGAAGCGCTGAAACCGGAGCTGAAGTGAAAACACAGCGCGGCGCCATGCTGAGGTGTTAACAGAAGGATTGAGCGCGAGGTGAACAGCACCTGGACCTGAGAGGAGTTCACCAAACACATGAATCAGGGGTTTATTGGACTTAAACAATAACGCTGAGTCTTTTCCTGCTTGGACACAAAAAGCACATGTTTGTGCTGAAATTTGGGCCACTGTTCATCAATTACATTTAATTGGAAGGGGGAGGAGGGGAAAAAAAGGACAAGTTATAATACATCCTTGTTTTCCCACTTTTATTTCAGTCCATTAATTAGGATATGTTTCACTGAAGATGGGAAACATGTATGCTGCAGGAGTTATGGCTGTGGAGACGACTACAACAAACCCTCTCAGTGCTGTTGTTATGCCATAAATTGAAACTAATTAGGTGACAGTAGAGCTGAGTCGGCGCAACTCTAATATGACTGAAGGGTCATTGGTTGAAATCTCTACTTTGGGAACATCCTGCCAGAGTAAATGGGGAAAAGTCATTCTTCCTGAGTGAATGCCATTAGAGGAATGGTACACACGCACACACACACAGCTGGATAATGGACCTGGCTGTGAGATTCCCTGTTGCACATGTAACTTTTAATACCAGCAAGGTTCCTTAATGTGATTTACCGTGAATTTCACTTTCGTCCATTCACCCACACAATCGTATGACTGCCACCTCAGACTCTCAGCGAAGACGAAACCATCCACCTTGCAATTACGGTCATGGACAGTTATCTCAATTTCCTTAGCTCAAATCCTGCACCGTCGCTAAAAATGTTTAAGTCAGCATCCTGTTATTCCTGATTTTGAAATCCTAGCTGGGTTTTTACTGTGGGGAGCTTTCATGTTCTCTCTTTATGGAAAAAAAAAGTCCATTGAAGAGTTCACTAAGTCTTGAGTCAGAGCTTCAAGAGCTACCACACAGATGCATCTGTGTCAAACTCCTTGAGTTAGGCCACTTCTGACACAGAGTTGTTATTAGAACTATCTTAACAGGAATAAGGAGAAAATAAAATAGACTGCTACTAAATGGTCAAATGTCCATCATCTTCAGCCCATCCAGGCAGAGGTATTTTTTATTATTATTAGTTTATTACTAATTTTTAATTTTTGAATTTCATTTTTTGAATGTCCATCTGCACTGAAGACATAGATTGGTTACCGAGTTTAGTTCTGGTCGATAGATTCTTCAGCAGTACTTTGATAATTTGTTTTTAAGTTTGATTAAAATATTAAATGAACGTAATAATGGATGTTTTTGTAACAGAACAAGCCAAGCTAAGCTAAATATGAGACTACAGACAATAAGTTAAGAGCTGGCTCTAAAGAGAGACAAACTTCCCATCTAATGCTCACCACACATTTCAGATGTTTGTAAAAATATTTCCCTTCCACTTCGAATTTTAGATGCTACTTTGTATTGGTTTATTGCAAAATATCACAGTAAAATAAATGTTTGTGGTTATAATTGGACCAAATGTGGAACAGTTTAAGGGAAATGAATACTTCTGTAGTTTTGACCATCGACTCTATTGAACGCCATGTTTATGAGAATTTATTAAGTAGTTTTTGTTTGGAGAGTTGCCACGTTAATCGACTAGTTTGTGAGTCTCAGTCAGAGATAAGGTAATAAGGTAATATGATTAAGACGTCTTCCCTACTAGTGACCAAATTAAATAAAAAAATTACAAAGTAACAGTTCCATGGCAAATTTGTTAGAAAACTTCAGTTTCTGTCCTCCAATAGTTCCCATCACTAATCACATGGTAAGGCAACAATTTAATGACGGATGCAGACATGTATGATGGAAATACGTTTCTGGGACTTCTGGTTAACACAAATAATAGATGGAAGCTTGCAAGCTCTGACTCCCACACATTTTGACTTAACAGTGCATGGCTAAATATTTCCATTTCCAATTTGGCAAATCATAAATGGAAGACAAACAAATGTTTAACTAAACCACTATATGCTGGTTCTGGGATGCTTAATTTGTTTTCAGAGCACTTCGAAGTCCTGATTGCTTCCCAGATGCTCACCGAGGGATCGGTTCACATACAAACTTGTCTTCATCATTCAGATGATTCATCGGCTGCCACCGTGGAATTGGGCCGTTATTGTCGGAGCTGATCAACTTGATGGACAGTAATGAAATGAATGACAGAATATATTCCTGCACAGGGCTGCGCTTCCACACACAGACACACACAAAGTCCCCAACCGCTGAAAGTGGAGGGAAGGAATTCTTCAACGGCTTTTTGTTCATCGGTGTTAAAATTTACAGAATCTTACAATTTAATTGGATTGAACCAATCATAGGTGAACAAAGTATTGGCACGTTCAGTGTTTTCTACCAGTTGTGTGCTACTCACAGCTTATCGACTCTTTAGTCATTTGCGTTCTGAGTTCTGTTGTGGTGTCCTTGATGGCTGCTGGCACACAGTGTCTTCACAACACTCAATTTTATTTAAAACTTCAAGACTTCTCTTAATATTTTCAGTGCATCATCCCTGTTATTCTCTCATGTTTACGCAGTTGAAGGTAAGTAGATTTGTATCTTTTCATATCTCATGACCTCCTAAAACACTTGGAATATCAAATCATCTTGATTTAAATTCACTAATCTTTTAACGCTCAGAATTTCCACACATTAGATTGTTTTTCTGCTTACTGTATTTCTAGGCAATTTTCAGAAGTGACAAGTAGGAGGTTAGTGTCACCAGATACTACTACCTCTGCACCTGTTTACTAGTCTATTCCAAAGTCGCTGACTTATGTGTGACAGCAACATAAGAACTGCGAAGCAGGGACAATAAATAAATAAATAAATAAATAAATAAGCCAAACCAATCCAAGTTTCCATTTTCAGAACCTTTTCCAGGAAACATGGTGGGTTCACAGTATCATTCAAAAAGCACACAGTTTTGTAAGATCTATGTCTATCTAATCTTAATGATGTCATTATTAAAACTCATATTTCTAACTTTATGCGAGCAAAAGGAACAGAGATGAAATGATGGATTTCCAAAAACGGTTCTGAGGAATGGATCTGCACTCAGCTTTTCTAACAAGAATGTAAACTGCCTGATTTCTCATAACTGTCCTTTTTAATGGAACTACTGTGTTTATGTAATATTTAATTCAAACCTCTCATTTTTTCCCTTGTTTTTGTTCTCCTTAACTGTAAGTCATCAAACATGTGGCATCCTAGCCATCTAACAGAGCTAAGAACAAGCTACATGTCCAGTCTGCTCCATTCTGCTGGCTCTCAGTTCTACAAATACATGCATTACTGTCCATGATGGGCTCAGCTTGCCGTTTGACAGGTGCTGCATTGTGCTTTTGAGAGGCGGAGGATGGTGTGTAATGAATAGGGTCTGGCTGAGATACAACAGCTGGAGGTGATGAAGAATGGCTGTGGCTTCCTCAAGCCGTTTGGGCTGACTCTCCTGACATTTAGCCAAACATGTGGAGACAGTGAGCAAACAATTTTTCACCTTAGCGAAAAACAATGAAGCGTTCACAAACTCTGAACTAAAAGCAGGCGACGGTGCACTGGCTTTCTAGACCTGCAAAGAATACAGATCTCTTCATTAAGAATAGAAGATGTAATAAAGCTCTGTTTGATGCATATCAAACTCAAAACACACACATTCATTCTGCTTCAACTTTGTTCTCACATTAAAATATTTATGAACTTTTCTCCATCCCTTATTCAGCATTCTTCTGCCAGAACCGTGACGTGAACTTTACAGGCATACTCTTAAATATCTGCAATGTGCAGACATGTTTAAAAGGTTTTGTGGTTGATTCGCTGTAAAATTGCTGGAGAGACAGAGACACCCACTGGCATGTTTCAGCTGTTACTTGATGCCTGAAAAATATTCAGGGAACGAATATCAAGTTTATACCTTAGCTTGACTTCACATGATGCTCCTTCAAGTTAATCTATGCATGTTCTTGAAAATCCAAAGTGCCTTAACAGCCCTCCAGCAGACTTTGATAATATATTAGCTTAATTATTATTAGTTCAATTTTTTTAGTTGACAAACTAGAACAAGGTCATGCAAAATCTGTCAAAGAGCTTTTGCAGTTCAGCTGGAGGACTCCAATGTATCAGCATTCAGTGCTTGTAGTTGAAACGGAAGCAGGGAAGTAAAAGAATAGATAGGAAATAAGCAGCTAAAGAGAATAAGAGCAGGAACTGAGACAGAGAGTAAACAAGGCCATCGGGGAAATAAGTCCAGTCATTTCCATGTGTGTTCCTCTGAGCCCGAGGTTTAACAAGCTGTTCATAAAGACAAGCCTGTGTGGGTGCAGCTCCTCTTAATCATTGCAGCAGAAAAACCTACCGGGAGGAGAGACTTGTTAATTGAGATCTTGATCCTCCAGTGGTGTCTGCTATGATTTCAAGCTTTCCGGTTCTTCTTTTAGATGTTTTATTAGCTGACGGGGGCCACACTCCAGGATGCAGTTTAATGAGGTTTGTGCATTGTTGATATTTGAGAGGGCCACCAACCATCCAGCAAAAAGGAGGGGAAAATTTGTCCTAACAGCAACGCGAGAAACAAAATTTACACCTGAAATTCATTCATTTTATGACTATAGGAACAGTTGGAGCCATGAAGGCCCAAATAGAAAGAAAACTTTTAAAATTCAAATTGGTTTGCGATCAAAGAGATGTTCACATTTGGGCTGTTATGATATTCTGACAATAATTTGACATCAGAAAACCATCCTTCTTGTATCAGAATGGACCCTTATGTTTTAAAGCTAATACGTGAGTTGATTTAAAACAAAAATAATATAACATGAGAACAGATCATTTTATACGTTGCATAAAAATGCATGTAAAAAATGCTTCCTTGCTATCTGCCATCAAACCTTTTCTGTTCAAGGCCAGATAGGGTTGCCAAATTTTTTGGGCATTTGTTAAAAGCCAGAAATAGGAATTTTTAAATATATAATGTAACAAATTCAGATGTTAACACTCACATAACTACATCTTCCCATCTAATTTGGGAAAATGCCAGTCCAGATGTCTTGGATTTGTAAGCTTCTCATAGATTTAATTTAACTCAATATTTGACTGAAGGGGGGAAAAAAAAGACACTTAGAAAATACACGTCAGTTCAAGAGCAAGGGCAGCTCATTTTAAGAACAGTATTATTCAGACAAATCAAATTAAAAATCAATGACAACCTATAAGTCATCCCATCCCTAAAGGACAAATCCTGGAAGAGCACACGTCGTCAGGACAACAAAATGAAAATAGAGACAGGAGCAGACAGATCTACAATCTGCTCAGATTAAGTCAAACAAAGCAAATCTGCATATTCCAGAAGGACGATAACCTGAAACATGCCATGAAACCAAAAAGAGGAGTGTTTTCACAGCAGCTGAGTGCATACCCCCATCCTGCTGCAGCAGAATAAAAATAATCTTCATGGATACTCAAAGGGTCCAAACATCAGGGAGCCACTGCCAGCAGGGACACCAATACAGAACATTTTATTTTTGGTTTGTTTACTCATGATGAAGGGAAGGGCTGAAGAACTAATCATTATTATTGCAATAAATTAGGTAACAAACTGTTAGAACTAATTTCAATTTGAATTTGTGCAGCTTGAATGTGAGGGCAGGATTTTCTCCAGCTACCCGTCTGAGTACGCAGCCTCTCACCTTTTGATTCCTGGAGTTGGTCTCTCTCTCCTCCGACTCTCCATAGGGTTAGACAAGCACAGAAAATCGATCTATGCCTTTAAATTAAACTGAATCTACGCTAGAGATTTTATATAGTTTTGATAAATCCAAATTTTTGCTTTGGTATTAAATTGCTCCACATGCATATGGTTTCAGAGTAATTTTATCAAATGACCCTTGATTACTGTTTTACCATTTTCTTTACAAAAACCAACCGACTCTAGATAAGTCGGCAATCTTTCAGTTTTTAGGATTTACAAATCCAGCAGTTAAAGTGGGTTCAACACGACCTGATCTGAACCACAACACATATTACACTGTATTACAGGCAAACTACAAAAACATGTAGGAGTAAACTTCTCCCTCCAGACAGCAAGCATAGGAATTAAAAGGTTAAGCAGCAGTCAGGAACTGTTAAATAAATACAGCAAAAAAAAAGGATAATAAGGAGGCGTTTAAAGATTCCCAGGAGGGAAGACATCAGCAATAATGTTGTAGAAGGCTGTTGCTGCCAAAAATCAATTCAGCCGAGAAGTTTTTCCTCAGGCTGTAGGAGTCCATCAATCAACAGATAATTTACATGTTCAAGGCAGCTGCTGATCTCCCCCAGAAGCTCACTCTGAGATTGGATTATGCCATATTTAAAGCTGCAGTATGCAACTTTAAACATGAATAAAAGTTTGTTAGACATTTGTTGAAACTGTCACTATATTGTGACAGTACAGTATGCAAAAAACAACAAAAAAACAAGCTCCTCCACTCTTCCCAGTGCTACTTTTGCAATCTGCAGAAAATGCACCACTCCTGATCTAAACAACCAATCAGAGCCAGGAGGAGGGCCTTAGTGCTGTCTATCATGCTCATGTACACACAGCTCAAGGGGCTAATAGCGAAGAAACAACTTGTCGTTACAGGAAATCTGTTCATTTCCAGCCACTGGTGATCAAGCTAATTAGCCTTTGCATGCATGACATAATTGAGTTGTATTTTAGTTCATCCTATAATATTGCATGATTGAATGACAAATGTGGAAGGAGATTAATGGTAGGTTTATGTATATTTGCCTACTGTGTATGCAAATATTTTAAATCCCCTTTACTTAAGATACAGAAGTTATTTTTGATGTCTAGGATTTTCTTCATCATTATTGGTTAATCACACCATTTCTAAGTTGTTGGAAGAGATGAATACTTTTGCACAGATAAATTCTGTAAGTCAGAATTGACACTGTTTGCTTTGGTTTTGTGAAAGAACAGTAATAAACTTGTCTGAGTGCTTTTTACTTTAAACAGATCAAATAAAGTGATTGCTTCTTGCAGCAATTTTTAAATGATGCTTTTATATTCACTGCTTCTGTATTTCAGCTTGATGAAGACATGGACTAATATGCAAAATATCCATCTGAGATATTAGTATAGCCATAAAAAACATTCATTCGAACCTGCTACATTTTAGTAATGAATGAGTGCAGAGCAGTTTACAGTGACCAACAACTTTTACGCTTCTAACTAAAACAATGGCGAAGATCCAGTCAAGACTCTTGAGAAATTCACTTTTTCTTCAACTCTGCGCATCACTCTTCTTCAATTTACTGTCGTATAGTTATTTAAACCAAATGCATCAGGGAAGTGCATTGATTTTATCCAACATTTACGACAGAAAATCAGAGTTTTTAGATTAATGTGGTTCTTGTTAGAGACAGTAAGACTTGCAACAAGTTTAAATTAAGTTCTACCTTTTTACTTCTGTTTTATCAACAGTAACAAAACACAAAAAGAAGTTTTAAGGAGTACATGCATGTGAGATTATCGGCATTATTTCATTTAATAACCAGATCTTAACAGTTATTGTCCTTTTTAATATGCTTTCCAATATCAAAGCACAGACTTCTGTAAACACAGGCCAGAACCTACAAACGATCAACATCCACGTTCATGTTTTTGTTGGCATCATCAAGGATCTGATTCATGAGCTGGAAGGAAAAGTAAAAGTCCTCAGGTTTCCATTTGGCAGCTTAGCTTTCATCTGCCTCCAGGTTGATGTTGTTACCAAACTTGGCATAAAGCTGGACCTTCAGGTCGCCCAGCACCTGCTGGATCTCTGTCACGCGTTCCTCCAGGCCTTTGACCTCCTGCTCCAGGGCTTCCTGTCAACAGATGTGGACAGTCCAGTTAGAAGACAAGCAGAATCCATTTTGAAACTCTTGAATGTGTTTTATAAAAGTAAAATTTTCAGTGAGTGAAACCAGCTTGAAGTTACTGAAAAATCAACCATTAGGAAACATTTTTTCACTCCTGACCTGCAGCTTTCTAATACTGACAAGGGGCTGTAAGTGAGAGAAGCTTTCCAAACTTTTGCTGGTGCTTCATTTTCTTCTCTAAAAACTTTTTTTATTCCTTCCAGTAGCTCAAAGTCTTGGATGTGAAGAGGTCAACATAAAAACAAACAGCCATTAAAGAACGGCGGGGAGCCCTTGTTAACATTCTGTCTGTGAGCCGGATTTTCCTGAGTAAACTCATGAATCAAGTCTTACAGCCAGTTTGCCCTCAGAACCTCTTCTGCAAAGAATCCTACAGTAAACAGTAGGTTTCTGCTAATTTTGAGTATAAAACATTTAGCTACTTAAACTGTGTTATTTTTATATTCTGGAAAACAAATTGTCTTCCAATTTCCAGTCTTATAAAGTGTTATTTCTCTGTATTTTCAGTATCTAGTCCAACCAACAGTACATCAGCTAGGATCTCTAACATTTAGACTGGATTATTCAAAACTACATAGCAGGTTACCAAATTTAAAAATCTATTCTAGGATTTCTAGACACCAGTTCTATTCAAAAACACTAATAATCTCAGAGGATTTTATGTTGTTATAACTCATATTATTCAAATTTATTCAAAAATATGCTAGAAATCCCAATCTGTATCTCTGTAAATCTGAAGAACCCTCTGACTGAAAACACCATTGTTATATTATAGTTACAAAAAAAAAAAAAAGAGTAAAATTAGTAAGCAACTGACTGTGGGCTTCCTGGCAATCAATAAAAAAAATACAAATTAGTTTGATAAATCCTAAATAAACTATTGAAATCAAATCAATGCAATAAGATCTTAAATTACGTTTTTCATGGTTTACATTAGTGGTGTGTAATTCAGCCTCCAGGGGGCGATACTCTGCATGTCTTAGATTGTCCAACACAACTGACTGAAATGACTTAATTAGCTGGTCAGTACTTAGTTATGGAGATTAATTTGATCAAATCAATCTCCATAACTTCTTGTTCCTCAAACAAGGAAAACATCTAAAACATGGAGGACAGCAAACTTTCAAGACAAACAACCAACACCATACTGAAATAAAGACTAAAGTTGGGAAACTTGAATATATTTCTTAGACACTTATCAAGAATTTCCTTGTAAATGAACCAGAAAGAACCAAACTAATCCATCTGACACTGGAACCTCAGCTGGTGTTTCCTGCTCTTGCTGCCCTCTGCTGCCCATGTGAGCAGCATGGAGTGAACCTGCTCTCAGTGCAACTTATTACAGTCTGCAGTCGGTTGTCAAGTAACCAGCAATGATTCTGGATTTTTACTGCAAACAAAAGTCCAGCATAAAGCCACCAGAAAAAACAAAACAAAAAAACAATGACGTTCTACAATTAATGGTCCAAATGCAGAAGATGTTGACTTTAATATTTACTCCTATAGTGGTCATGAAAATGGAAGAGGAGAGAAATGGCCTGTCATCTTCAAAAGGTTCTGAAACTATGCCAATAAAAAGGTCTGTTTTTGTATTTTTAAAGGAAGGATTAAGCCAAATATTTAAAAAGTTGTACATTTTGACTCGTTTGAAAGGCAACTGTCTAAGTAACACCTACAGTACAAGAGTGAAGAGGTCGGACATAATGTTTGGAGATGTTGAAAAAACTCACAGCTATAAATAAAACAACACATTTCAACTTAGAACTAAAATGTTAGTCAGAGATGGATGAATGGGTGGATAAATGAATGGGTGAATGAATAAATGGATACTGTGGACAGTGGGATAGAAAATAAACCCAGAAAACAGCGATTATTTTCCACACATTCTCATCTTTACTTGGAAAACTTCAAGCTTTCACAAACTCCAAAAGATCTCTGGTTACAAAATAGCAACTATTTGCTCCGCTTTTATCAAAAAGTTGTTTAAAATTATGACTTGATGACACAGTTGTATTGGTACAAATACATGTGGATACCACACTGCATGTTTTGTGTTGATTTTACTCTTCACACATATAGATTACCTCAATGTGTCACCTCATTGAAAGAACATTTATTAAATGACATCATTATATTTAAAAAGACAGTCAACACTTTTTTCCAAACCCTGTTAGCATCAAGTTCATAAGAATCTCCTAAAAATAAACCTTAGTTTCTTTTTTGTACTACGTCCGCTCTCTGCCTCTCAAATATTTAAGGTACAGAAGAGAGAGCAACAGAGTCATCATCATAATACAGGTATGCTAAAAAATTATAATGTTAAGCTTCTGGAATATAACTCCAACAGAACAGCACATCTTACTAAACTTTCAGAGAAGACAGAATAAGAACAGGTGCTAAGTGACAAACACTTACCTTGGCAGCTTCTAGCATTTCTTGTGTTTCTTCCTGAGAGTGGCCAATAAAAACACCACCAATCTGGTAAGGGACCAATAAGGAGTCGTCATCCAACATCATGAGCTCATCGCTGGCGTCCTGCAGGTTCTGCAGCGTTTTCTGCACAGTGATATTAGCAGACAATTACACTGAGGGCTATTTAACTGTTGACATTAATTTAGCAGCTCACCAGCCTTTCAGGAAGATATAAAACTCCTTATTAAAAATAACCTACCACTATTAATGATATAAATCAAATATTGTATATAATGAAGTAATATTTACTTTTGATATAATCAAAATGTTGTCAATAATGAAGTGTACCAGCTCGTATCCGTTCATAACGTATACAAATAAGTAATTTAAATGTTAATGTAAAAATATAACAATTCTGTAAAGGTACCTCAAATCCTTTCTTGCAGCAGCATAAAAACTTTATAAACATCACTGCTCCCAAATGACTCAAACTCAAAAAGAGTTTACATCCCTGCTATTAGCAGTTTTCTCATTTCAAATAATATTCTTGCCGTCATTTGCATGTTTTCTTCACCTCTTAGTCTATTGTTTTTATACATATACACATGCACATTTTGTGAACGTTAAATTACCCTATTTCCCTTAATACGTCTTTTAATGTGAGAATGCTAATTTAAAAATGACTGAGAAGTCGTATTTTTCTTATGTTGTAAATGTCTCTCTTCTGGTATGCATCATGACAGCAGAAATATTATGTTATGTTGCAGTAATTTTAGATATGCGTCTCTGGTCAACTCAGTATAGTTCAGTCTTTATGTTCACAATACTGTAGTTTTAAAATCGTTGTGCTACTTACTTTCTTCGACTCTATTTCGTTTTTGAGTTCCCCCATCCGACTCGTGTTTCTGGCAAATTTATTGATCTTCTGTTGGTCTTCAAAAGTGACGACAACGTCTTCAACCGCCTGTAACCAAGCCCCGGTTAGTAGGTTCACCAAAAATATACGTCAAATATGGCAGACAGAACCACAAATCTCTGTCTTGTTGGTTTTCACTGCTCTTGTTTGGTTTGAGATAACATTCGTCTTGAACTTCAAGAATAACAGTTAGCAGCTGAGGGACTGGAGCTAGCTTCCTAGCTAGCTCACTGCACGAGGATGTGACATGAATTTAAAAATGCTCCTGATATCAACAATTCTGACTTCTATCTCTCCAACACCTCAACTCTTTCACTTGTTCCGCAAATACATACTGCATATAAAGGTTCAAGAAACAAAAGTATTTCTTTAAAACATCACTTACTACAGGTCCCTTCATGGTGGCAGCTGCCATCTTGACTTCTTCTATTTTTGAACAGCGGTGCTCAGCAGAACACGGCTGCAGCAGCGCCTTCTACCGGGGAACGAATACATTGCACGCGTATACACATGTTCACAACATATTGAACTCATACAGATTTATACCCATATGCATGGCAGGGTTGAGTAGTAACTAGTTCTATTCCCTCCAAGCTATCAGATTCAGAAGGACCGGACAAATGAAATAAACACCTGTCCAAACATTTACTAAATTATTTTTTTCTTGCTCATAAATTATTTTTTTATTAATTTGTAATGTTGCAATTTGATTTTTCTGCAGGTTGTGTGATTTTTTTTTAATATATTAAGTCCAGAGGAATTGTTCACCATAAGTATTGTCAAGCCAATATGAGTTATAAATTAAATAAATGAAAGCATTGTATGCTATTCTTTTAATCAAATGCTTTAAATTCAAATTACAATCTGAACTCCTGAAAACCCTACTCCAAAACAAACAATTTCTATTATAATAAAAAGCAATAGAGAAAATTTTGTTTTTTATACAGTGACTGAAATCTTTATTTGCCGTGCCTCACTTCATCCTTCAGCTGCAGGTGAGCAAAGGCTACTACTTTGTAACTGTAGTAATCAATACACATTTTTTCTGTCTATCCGTTTGCTGTTCTCTTTAGAAATTCACCACAGCATTGCACGATGCTATTGTTTTCCCTATCTTTTGGTGACACACTGTTCAGGTTCTGTTGATATGCTGCAAGCCAGCTCTTTTTTCCCTTCACTTGTCCAACTTCATTGCACACAAATCTAAACATATGAACAATTTGGAACAATTTTCAACTTTTTTCACTTTGTTCAAGCAAATAATTCTTATGCATTTTCAGTTCAAGCAACCAAATACTTAGGAATAATTAACTGTCTCAAACAACAACAAAAAAGATTCCCTTGAGAAAGTCCAAGAACTAAAATAAACAGATAACTGGTAAGAAAACATTTCGTGCCCATTATACCTTTTTTCTTCACGGCACTGTCTACAACCGAAATTACATCCTTACATTAAATACACATTGCACTTACACGATTTGCTTAATTAAACATTTTAAACAACATATTAACATGTAACAATTATCACAACACCAGAACCTGCAAACTTTCCAATGCAGATCCAACATCAACCGGAACTGCTGCTTTGCTCGTATTTGGACAGCAAACAGTACTGCACCCAAGGTCAAATATTTGCTGAACACATCTGCGAGGTAAGAGTACCATTAATCTAATTGTGTGCAACACCATAATAAGCTGTTACACACAAAGATTCGGGACAGTCATGAGAACCTTTGCAAATATCCCAGTTTTCTGTCTGAAAATCAATGGCCTGTTTGTGAAGGTCTCTGCCTCCAATAAAACCAGTAGGCTGCTATGCGTTGGTATGCCATGAAGCGTTTGCATGAAGTGCACAGGCCAAACAGGGGAATCCAACTCCCACCAAAGTGTGCAGACTATAGCCTACAATTGAGGCATTGTTTTTGTGGATGACAAGGTTTATCATAAGAATTTCAATTCAATAAGTAATGCATCTTTAAAAAAATGTAAACACTTAATTGGCTGGTGTAAGGCTAAGTATAATCAGACTCACTGAAACACAGAGTGAATTCTTGATATACTTAAAACAAATTGAGGAGTATGATGTATGATTCAATGGTAGAGTTGTTGTTAAAAGAAAGCATGTGCTCTCAGTTCAAGACTTTTATGTATCTAGAAAAATACACGTTCTGGTCTTCACCTGGTTTTAAGATCACTTAAATATCAAACTGATAACAAAAGCACTCTACAACTTCAATGATGTCATTATTTATTGAGCAAAGTCAAGCTAGTCTAACTGTATTCAGTCTGACATAATTGTGGCTCAGTTTACGTTCAGAACCATCCTTCACTGCTTGTATGACCCAGTTTCAGCCAAGCTTCAGCTGTTGGACAGATGGCCTCACACTTTGTTCCAGAGCATTTGTTTGTGGTCGACTCAATGGATGTAGTGTGTCACCAGATCAAAAGTGGACTCTTGTGTGTCATGTGTTGCATCAGACATGCAACTGGCCAATGAGTTAAAGGCACCCTGAAATCAGCCAGTCACAAGAGTTCTTCTTCTGTGACACCAGAAAGCCTCACTGATGTGACTTTGTCCAAAATAAGTTATTTTTTTCTTTTTGCAACAGCTTATTCTAAATGTTTTTTTTATTGAAAGTATTTAAACATCTCTAGATTATTAATTTGACATTGCTCATGCAACATTGAAGCAAACTGCTTAATTTGTGGATAAATCTGTAAAGTATTTGTTAAAAACAGATAAATATTTAATGCAGCTGCAATGCAGAATCATACAATAACAGATTGTCCTTAAACGACATTTAACTGAGGTCCTCAAAGGGGTGTGGGTTTTAATGTTTTTATCTTTTTTAATCTTTTTCCAAATGTCTTTCTCTTTCTCACTGTTTCGGTGATTTTAATGTTTTTATATATATATAAAAAAAAAAAAGTCCAAGAGGTTAGAGTCTTTGTCAAACTGCGTTTTGACTAAAATCCAAAGGGTTGGAGTCCCAGTTGACGGCGTCTCAACTAAAGTTCTACAGCTTTTTATTTCTCTTTCTGACTGTTTACATTTTAATTATGTTTTTTTAAATCTCTTTCTCACATGCTGTTTTTATTTTAATTATGTAAAGCACTTTGAAATGCCTTGCTGCTGAAATGTGCTATACAAATAGAATTTGATTGATTTGATTGATTGATGTTCAAAAGCTGGCAGTCAGCGACTCTTAATAACTTTCGCTTTAAATGATAAATAAAAGCATGAGTAAAAACATATTTCTTGGAACCACAGGCTTAAAAAAATATATTTTTTTTCCATCAGTATCAATATTCTGTAAGAGCAAATGTATTAATCATTTTTAATTTTCTTTTCCTTTTATCTTTCTTTTTTTTTTCTTTTTTTTTTACAAATGTTTAAAGATTTTGTTTAACATAAAAATAGAAATAGAACAGAAAAATAGAGATAACATGGTCGTTCCAAATAAAAACAAGATTTCTAGGGTAGATATCTATAAGAAAGCAGTCTTTTTTCAAAGGGTCATGTAACATTAAAACTTTAGCTGCTCTAAACGAGTTTTATTTATCAAGACTGAGAGCAAAATTGATCTTTGAATCACAAAAGTTGTAAATTAAGGGATACGTTTGATAAAAACCTAGCAGTCTATTTAAAGTGGGCAGGAGAGCAGAATCTCTTTGCAAATAAAAAAGTCAAAGTTCAAGGGTTGATTCATGCTACGAAAGTAAGAAACAGAAAATCCCCATAATGACATAAACATTCAAGATTCTCCTTTAAAAATGAAGAAAATGAAGCAACATTAGTGTAAACATCCATATATATATTTTTAAAAAAAAGTTACTAATGGATGGAAGCCAAAACAACATCCTTCATTCGTATCCTGTTACTCTGGGTGACAGTCATCAACAACCTGTCCTGCACCGCCTCATTTTTGTGCGGTAGGCCTTAAAACTCAATAAAAAATATGTCTTTGTGTTATTGTCCCCCCTGTAAACTCACTACAACATCTGCAATATGTTTTCTAACTTAGAGATCACCAAACTTTCAGATGGATTAACATGATTTTTTTACTGTAGGAAATCCAGCTGACTGCTTCAAAACAGTCACACCCATTTTAAAGCATACATAAAACAGTCTGTCAATAACAGCCTTTATACGCAGGCAGCAAGACAGGAGGAGTGCATCCATCTCTCTGACAGGCATATATTCTTTTTTTTCTTGGAGTCACTTGACCTACAGGAGTGTCACAAGGTAAAATATTTGACTAAACATATTCACAATACTCATTAATTGTACTTTTAATGATTCAAATATTTGATTTCTCTATTTTGTTTTATCTCTCTACATAACATTTCATATCCAAGAGTTTTCTTATTGTGCTGGATGTGTTTTAGAAGAAAGGGTGGCAAACCCAGACTGGGACCATCATGGGAAACGAACAGTCAGCTCCTGAAGAAGTAACTGAGGTAAAAGAGGTACATAGTAACCACTAAACATGTACAACAAATCTTGAACTTTACAAATGACTGCACATCAGTAGCAGAATGCACATGGGAGAACAGCAGGCCTTAAAACTGGTGATTGTGATGTAGCTACGTGTTATTTTTGAAGTTCATAGAGATGCTTTGTTTCCCTTATTCGTCCATAGAATGGGACAATTCCAGAAAAACATGAAAATGGATCAGTGAATGGCATCTCTGCAAGCATCACACTCAATGGATTGGAGGCTGATGGTGACTTTTCTCCCTCCTTTTAATTTCTGACTCAAAATAGACCTTGGTTTGTCGGCAGAATGAGCAAAGCTATGCACTGGAAATATTTATCCTTCTTGTTTTCACCTTACACCAAATTCCACTTTCTGGGAAAATATCACAGGCTGAATCGGCTGACCTTTTAAATGTCCCTGTTTGACTTACCATTCAGACTCATAAGTCTCTGCAAATACAGAGAGTCCCAGCTGGGTCCTGTGTCGGATCTCCTAATGTAAACTCTGGGCGTAGTCTCAGGAAGCTGACAAGGAGCGATTATTTGATCTGTCACAGTGAGGTTCGTGTCGCTGCAGCGACAGCAGCGCTGAGCAATTCCCATCGGCTCTTTAGTTTGTTTAAGAGCTGGAATGTTGACCCTGGAGATAAAGATGCCACTTTCTTGCACTGACTAGCCCATGTTTACTTCATGAAGAATTAGACGCTAGGATATCAATTAAATGTTGCATGCAAGTGGATTAAAATCCTAATGTGCATTGATGCCTAGCAGAAACAGCTGTGTAATTATTGAAAAAGATCATCTCAGACTCCATATTTACACTAAACAGGACTTTTGTATAGTCTGTTTTAGTGATATTTTCAACAATAAATAATCATTGTGTCTGGTATTCTGTTTTTTACAGTCAAGAGTGACATCACCGTTCATCAGAATGGCAAGCTGCAGTCTCCAAAACTTGAGACGAAAGCTGAAGCCAATAATGTGACGGCTGAACCAGAGCCAGAACCGGCTCCGGCTGAAAGTGTGTCTGAAACCACTGACTCCCCACCAGCCAACACGGAACCAGTCAAGAAACGCAAAGAGAAAAGTCATGGTTTTGGTAAACTCTTCAAAAAGAAAGACCGTAAAGCGGACGAGAAAACTGAGGTTAGGGAAAAGGAAAAGATCTCCAGTGAAGAGCAAGTGGATGCAAGTCAGCTTCGCATTGAGCCTCAGCAGGTGAGTGCAAGAGTCCTCCATTTTGTATTCACAACAATGTATTTTAATCATCATCAACACATCCTATGCATGTTGAACAATATAAACAGGTACAAGCATTTTGTGGTAAAGGTATGCAAAACTAGTTTTTAATTTACAAAAATACACTTAAGCAAAACAATTTAGAAATCTAAAAATCAAAACAAACAAAATAGAAAATCTTATATTTTTCTCTTATATACTGTATACCACGGCATGCATATTTTATTACATTGGTACTTAGTGTTGATAAATTTATTATGTAAATGGAAAACATATTTTATGCCTGAAATCATTAAGACATTTACTGTTGATTGTATATAATTTCATATACACGTGTTCTAAAAACGTGTTGTATTTACAATTATTTTACAATGTCAAAATATGCAACAGCAACATTACACAGAATTTAAATTTGCCATGAAAGCTGCAAAACATGTATTTAAATAAATTATATATATATATATTTTCATAGATAATATATATTATCTATGAAGCAAATTAAATGGCTGCATATTGTGATTTCAGATTACATTTCATCAACTAGAACTCCTAATGAACAGAAAAAAATATATTTCTAAATTGCCCAAAGGTGTGTTTTATTGCCTCAGTGATAAACTGATGATTTGTCCACGGTGTAGAAAAGATACAACTCGCAAGTGTAGTTGCAGAAAATGTACAGATGCCGTAGTAACTGCTGCTTTTATAATTCTTTACTATTTGTTAAGTCTAGCATGAAATATATATTTGCTGTATCTAAATACTAATCCTGACTGTCACAACAAATGATTCAAGCTGGAATCAAGGTGATCAGTTCTTAATAAAATCTGTGCTTTTAAGTGAGGAAGTGGTCAGCATGGAGAAGCCAGAGGTAATACATGATGAGCTTAATACTGCAAACCAATTCAAGAATGATAAAGTTATATAGCATTAGGCTCAGAAATTCTTGATAAATTGGACGGAGTCAAATTCAAAGTGCTTTACACCATAAAAACACAATGGACAGCATTAAACATTATATTTTGTCAAATGTCATTATTAAAATCATCAAGCCAATATACATCAAATGCATTGATCAATGTTCCAGTTATTATGAATGAAAGACATCTCTAAGCATGTGGATTTTTAGCCCTAATTTTAAGGAACTGTTTTGGATGTTTTGCCATTTTCTGGAAGTTTGTTCCAGCTTAGAAGAGCATAAGAGTTGGATGCTGCTTCTCCATGTTTGGTTATACGGTTCTGAGGATATTGCCACAGCCAAAATGGACATACAAAAAAATAAAAATAAAACAGCAAAATGTTCAACCCATTAACAATAAATGAGCCTATGAAGAACTCAAAGGCAGAAGCTGAGGTTTCTGGATGATTTATCTGAAGTTGAAAACTAAAGAACCTCATTAAGATACCTCCTATGAAGCCCCTTATTTATTAAACTATGCTGCAGGTTTGTGGCACCAGCATGGACGTTCTTAAGAAATTTGAGCTCCATTAACTTGTATAGTGGATCAAAAAAGACATAGCTAGCTTTTGCTTCCTGTGTGCATCAGTGACCCAGTCTGCCACTGCTCCAGACAAAGATAATCAGTGTTATTGGAGATCAACGTGCTACTGATAACCCACATGATACAGAACTTTAGCTAACATTAACTTTTTAGCTAACTTTAGCATATACACAGTTTTAACTTGATGGCCAGCCTGTTGAAACTGCAAAATAGAAGTAAATTTAAATTATATCAACCAACCAGATGGACATTACAAGACAGTTGTCTTTCCTGACATCTCACAAGGCATAACTCTCACACATTGTTGAATATCAATGAGTGAGGGGTGGGACACACACATTAATAAAAGGCCCGATTGTTGACAATGCCCCGAGTAGGCAGAGGCATGGTTGGAATTGTGCTCCCATCTCAATGCTGCGATTAAGACACTCACTGCTTGCATATCAGCTCTGCTGCTCCAACATCCTCCTCAAAGGCCCATTCTCTCTGGCGGCATATAGGAGACAGCAAACGTAAAGCAAGAGTCGGAACCTGTGACCGAGCCAGAGGTCGGAGCGACTTCAGAGTCGAGTCCAGAGGAACAGACAGTTCCTGCAAGCGAGAACGGAAACGATCAGCCTGAGGAAAGCCGAGAGGAGAGCGAGCCAGAGGAGAATCCAGTTATGAACTTCTTTAAAACACTAGTAAGTGACACTGTGTGAGAATTTAGGTCATGTTTAAACACTGTTGAAATGTCTAGTTGTTTGTATTGTGAAGGAGAGGTGTACTAAATTAAAATCAAGAATCTAATCTTGAGAAACTGTGAAAAGAAAAATTATATGTAAATTGGAGATTGGTAAAAAAAAAAAGATATGTACATGTATACTGTATAT